>NC_142943.1:24495002-24530002 GCF_046866305.1 Octopus bimaculoides
ACAAATGTTGTTTTGCGCTAGGTGGGAGTGCTGAACTCCTTGTTCGAAAATATAAGGACACAGATATTGTGTCGTATAGCCAGCTAGAAACGATCTTTCTTGGGACTAAAACAACAGCAACATCGTCCCTTCCAGGACAACCACATTATGTTGGCAAATAGCCTTTACTTTAAAGAACTGTTGTTGAATGTCTCTCTTTGAGAGATTTAGAAGAAATAATAATAATAATAATAATAATAATAATAATAATAATAATAATAATAATAATAATAGTGATAATATATACATACATACATACATACATACATATGTATAGATACATGTATATATATGTATATATGTATAGATACATATACACACATAATCCCCCCTCTCCTACACATACACACACACACACATACTTACTTACATATATATATATATATATATATATATATATATATATATATATATATATATATATATAATTACATATATGCACACAGAATTAGAGTTTCTGTATGGAAAGAGGCCAATGGGTAAATGACATCAACCTTAGTAACGCTACTGGTTAAATTATTTTCTTAGTGATCTGATGCTACATGACAAGCTATATCTATTAAAAACTGTTGTTAGGGAAATGTTGGCTAAGCCGAATCTACATCAGTGGTTTATAACGTGAGGACGCAGTTTTGTAAAGCGCTTTGTCTAAATCAGTGGTTCTTAACCAGGGTCCATATAAGAGATCGTTAAAATTTAGCTGCAAGAAATTGGTTTTGCCCCTACAATATTCAAACTATTTAAAAATTTTTTAAATAATTTCTAATAACATTTAATAATAAAGATGTTCTTTTATTCTTTTACTTGCTTCAGTCATTTGACTGCGGCCACGCTGGAGCACCGCTTTGAAATGTTTTTGTCGAACAATTCGATCTCAAGACTTATTTTTGATCCTAGTACTTATTCTATCGGTGTCTTTGCCGAACCGCTAAGTTACAGGGACGTAAATACACCAACATAGTTTGTCAAGCGATGATGAGGGACAAACACAGACGCAAAGACACATACACACAGGTACACAGGCACGCACACGCATACACCCCTCCCCCCACACAGACACACTTGGTACACAGGCACGCATACACACATACACCCATCCCACACACAGAGGAAGGATTCTTTCAGCTTCCGTCTATCAAATCCATTCACAAAGCTTTGGTTGGCCTGAGGCTATAGGAGAAGACACTTGTCCAAGGTGCCACGCAGTGGAACTGAGCCTGCAACCATGTGATTGGGAAGCAAGCTTCTTACCACCAGAGGGTCCACCGACAAAAATAAGGACTAAAGAGGTCCATAGATAAGAGTGGTTGAGGACCGCTCATCTAAAGTTTTGCTGCAAAACTGCACCAAGATCATAGCTGAGTTCGCTATGAAGCACCATTTTGTCGGTGGATGTAATTTATTTGCACATTCCAGAAAGTGCACAGTTGCAGTATTTGTATGACAAGAACATCTTCATTGGTCATTTTCTTACAGAGAATATTGTCGAGCCTTTTGACGATGCTGAAGATAGCATTCTGGATATGATGCCGTTGACAATATGGCTTCAGCGTAAAGTGTACATTTAAACTGAGTATAATAAGTAATTGAAAGAGCACTGTTTCCCACATCATGTCTATTAATTTTTTATTATTTTTTCATATTTATTTATAATCGATACTATACGGTGGTTTGCAACTTGCTTAAGACAGCAAAACTTTTCTTGTGTTCTGTTATATAATCAGTTCTATCCACACTAGAATCTACACTCTTATGATATTTAGATTTAATTCTATTGTTCATCTTCTCTCTTTTAAAAACAATATTTAATAGTGAAGATTGGAATGTAACTTTAAAACATACTGAGTTCTTCATTCAAGTGTGCACATCTTGTTCATTTGTTCATACATACACATACCTGTAGAGCGCGAGTGCACACACACGCAAGGTTAATTCACCTGCCCAGAGATACCTGAGATTTGTTTTCAGGCAAGAGACAACTATATACATCAACTATCAAAATAGAAATTGAATTACCTCAGTGGGCATTCCGTATAAGCTACCCACTAACACTCGCTCTGATTGTGTATATCTCCCAAAATAAAATCTAACACATTATTAAGGCTTTGAGAAGAATGGCTCGGTAGACAACTGTTCCGTAATTTGGTTCGTCAAGAGATCACTTTAGCATGCAACCACCATGAATAATGTATTTAGCTTGCTGAATCATTTGAAACATGCGTCGTGAGTTAATAAAGTATTGTAAGAATATATACATCTCTGCTGACATACTACAACGAAGTCTCCAAGATGCAGTTAAGATAGAGATTTTTATTTATTTACGGCCTCAAACATCTCATACCTTTCGCGCTTTAGTCTGCCCTCTATTATTTATCTTGTTTCTCTCCATGAAATTCAATTGAATTCAGTTTTTGTCTTAAATTCATACTTATTCATTTTCTAAGCTTCCTAAATTCATGCTACGTATATATTCTATTCACCTAGATTTCATTGCTCTTTTAAAAATTACGATTTATGCATTGTTGTCTCTCAAATATTTAAAATCTACGATTAAGAGCCCTATCTCCTCGCTGACGGTACCTACCCACCCCTACCCATTTTCCTTTATTCAAAAATTCTTATCGCTCCTTAAAATTATGGCTTTTAAGTGTTGATTTCTCAGCCCAAGAATTACAGCGTGATGTGCTGCTTGACTGGTCCCCCCTCTCTCTCTTTATATATATATATGATGATGATGATGATGATCTTTTCTCCCGCCATGCCTCTGTCTTCCCCTCCATCCTCTCTAAATCAGTCCCTCTCTCTCTCTCTCTCTCTCGTAGTTTTTCCTTAAGGTTTTCAGGTTCTGGGTATATATAAATGAGAAATCCATTCTAAATTATCTCAATCTCTTCTCCGCTGACATACTACGACGAAGTCTCCAAGATGCAGATAAGATAGAGATTTTTATTTATTTACGGCCTCAAACATCTCATACCTTTCGCGCTTTAGTCTGCCCTCTATTATTTATCTTGTTTCTCTCCATGAAATTCAATTGAATTCAGTTTTTGTCTTAAATTCATACTTATTCATTTTCTAAGCTTCCTAAATTCATGCTACGTATATATTCTATTCACCTAGATTTCATTGCTCTTTTAAAAATTACGATTTATGCATTGTTGTCTCTCAAATATTTAAAATCTACGATTAAGAGCCCTATCTCCTCGCTGACGGTACACCCGCCCTCCCACCCCTCCACCGGAAGTGCATTCCTCTGTCATCCTGTCATCCTCGGCTGTCTCCCGGAACCCATCTAGTGGCCTTGGCCATCCTCTCCCCTACCTTTGGGTAGCGCATTAAGTTTGAGTAATGTTTGCAGGTTGTAGGTACTGTTTTGCTTATGAATTCTTCCAATTGCAAGTTTTCTTTTCAGGTACACGACACTGCTTTCCCCCTTCCCAGGCTACAGGCCCACACCCCCAACACCCATACTGTTAGGATTGGCACTCTCAATGTCGGCACGCTGAAAGGTAGATCTGGTGAAATTTTTGAGATGCTTGAACGGAGACGCGTAGATATGTGCTGCATCCAGGAAGTAAGATGGAGAGGAGGTTCTGCGAGGTTCCTCACAGGCAAAGAACACAAGTACAAGATTTTCTGGGCAGGGAACACTGACGGGGTCGGGGGCGTAGGAATACTTCTAGCGGAGAAATGGGTGGATAAGGTAATCGAGGTCGTTAGAGTAAGTGACAGAGTACTTAAGATCAGACTAGTGCTTCATCATAGATTAGCTACTGTCATCTCAGCCTATGCACCTCAACCGGGCTACCAGACGGTCTGAAAGACCAATTCTATGACACCCTCTTGCAAACTACCTCGTCGACGAGTGACAGGGACCTTCTCTTTGTGGCTGGAGACTTCAATGGTCATGTCGGATGTCGTGCTGGAGGCTTCCATGGCATACATGGAGGCTATGGCTTCGGTTCCCGCAACGAGGAGGGAACCAGACTGCTGGAGTTCTGTGATGCAACCGATCTTATGGTCTGCAATACCAACTTCAAGAAACCTGCCAGTCACCTAGTCACCTACCGCTCCGGCAGACACTCTAGCCAAATCGACTACATCCTCGCCAGAAATAGGGAAAGAGGGCGGCTTATAAATGCCAAAACCTACCCTGGCGAAGAATGTACCCCACAACATAGATTAGTAGTTAGCGACTTTGGGATCAAGGCAAAATGGGTGCCCAGAATTAGACAGGCTTGGAGGAGAAGGGTGTGGGAGCTTAAAGACCCTGCAAATGGACAGAGACTTAGAGACAAGTTACTTGAAGCATTTAACGAAATAGAAGGGGATATAGCATCATACAACGTGGAAGACAATTGGAGATTTCTGCGGGACAACCTGTTGAAAGCCACCGACCAGATTTGTGGGTGGTGTAAGGTCCCCTCCCGACCCAGAGTAATGTGGTGGTGGAACAAGGAGGTAGACAGGGCTATTAGACAAAAGAAACAGGCTTGGAAGGACTGGAAGAACGGTGGTAGCAGGGAATTGTACCAATGTGCCAGAAGGGAGGCTAGGCGACAGGTTTATTTAGCCAGAGGGGAAGCAGATAAGAAAAGATTTGCCAATGTTCTGCGCCGTGAGGACCAAAGACTCGAGGTATTTCGTGTTGCAAGACAGTGTAGGAGAGAGAATAGTGATGTTGTAGGAGAGAAATGTGTTCGCATGGATGATGGTACGCTTGCACTAAATGAGGATGCAAAGAAAGAGGTCTGGAGATGCCACTGCGATAGATTGCTTAATAAAGAGAATGAATGGGAGGAAGAGAGCCTGCCGTATGTCGACCCAATAGAGGGACCAGCTATCCGAGTTGATAGTACCAGGGTAGATAAAGCAATTAAGAGTATGAAGACCGGGAAAGCCCCCGGCCCATCAGGAATCACTGCAGAGATGCTCAAAATATCTGGCAGTGTTGGCTTTAGCCTAGTCACCCGTATTACGAACCAGGTGATACACGAAGGAGTCATACCCAATGACTGGTGTAGCAGCATCATAGTCAACTGCTACAAAGGTAAAGGTGACGCTTTAGATACAAATAATTACAGAGGCATCAAGCTGTTAGATCAGGTTATGAAAGTTACAGAGAGGGTCATAGCCCAACTAATTAGGGAGCGAATCAATTTAGATGAGATGCAGTTTGGGTTCGTGCCAGGTAAAAGCACTACTGATGCCTTATTTCTAGTGAGACAGCTGCAGGAGAAATACCTAGCTAAGGATAAACCTCTGTACCTGGCTTTCGTTGACATGGAGAAAGCCTTTGACAGGGTCCCCCGATCCCTTATCTGGTGGTCAATGAGGAAACTTGGGATAGAAGAATGGTTAGTGAGAGCTGTGCGAGCCATGTACAGAGATGCTGCCAGTAAGGTGAGGGTTGGAAATGAGTACAGCAATGAATTCCGGGTAGAGGTAGGGGTCCACCAAGGTTCCATCCTCAGCCCCCTCTTATTTATCATAGTCCTCCAGGCAATCACAGAGGAGTTCAAGACAGGTTGACCCTGGGAGCTCCTCTATGCTGATGACCTTGCCCTAATTGCGGAGTCACTATCAGAACTAGAGGAGAAGTTTCAGGTGTGGAAGCAAGGTCTAGAATTGAAGGGCCTTAGAGTCAACCTAGCTAAAACCAAAATCCTAATAAGTAGGAAGGTAGATAAAACACAAACCCCTTCAGGTAGATGGCCCTGCTCAGTATGTAGAAAAGGAGTAGGTAGTAACTCTATAAGATATACCCGGTGCAAGCTATGGACACATAAGAGGTGCAGCAACATCAAAGGCAGGTTAACTAGCAAGTTAGTTTTTGTTTGTGGCAGATGTTCAGGTGCAATAAAGACTGTAAACAAACAGGAAACAACTTCTATCTCATTCCAGGGTGAAAAACTAGAGGTAGTCGATAGCTTCCGCTATCTGGGCGACCAAGTTAGTAGTGGGGGTGGGTGCGCTGAAAGTGTAGCTGCTAGAATAAGAATAGCCTGGGCAAAGTTTAGAGAGCTCTTACCCCTGCTGGCGACAAAGGGACTCTCACTCAGAGTAAAAGGCAGACTGTATGACGCATGCGTACGAACAGCCATGCTACATGGCAGTGAAACATGGGCTGTAACTGCTGAGGACATACGTAAGCTCGCAAGGAATGAAGCCAGTATGCTCCGTTGGATGTGTAATGTCAATGTGAATACCCGTCAGAGTGTAAGTATCTTGAGAGAAAAGCTGAACATTAGAAGCATCAGTTGTGGTGTGCAAGAGAGACGATTGCGCTGGTATGGACATGTGGTGAGAATGGATGAGGATAGCTGCGTGAAAAAGTGCCACACCCTAACAGTTGAGGGAACCCGTGGAAGAGGTAGGCCCAGGAAGACCTGGGCTGAGGTGGTGAAGCAAGACCTTCGTACATTGGGCCTCACCGAGGTGATGACTACTGACCGAGACCTTTGGAAATGTGCTGTGCGTGAGAAGACCCGGCAAGCCAAGTAAGATCGTTGCCAGTGCCCCTGGACTGACTCTTGTGCGGGTGGCACATGAGATGCACCATTTTGAGCGTGGCCGTTGCCAGTACCGCCTGACTGGCTCCCGTAGGATTTTCGAGTGAGATCGTTGCCAGTGCCCCTGGACTGGCTTGTGCGGGTGGCACATAAAAGACACCATTTCGAGCGTGGCCGTTTTCGTGCGGGTGACACGTAAAAGCACCCACTACACTCTCTGAGCGGTTGGCGTTAGGAAGGGCATCCAGCTGTAGAAACTCTGCCAAATTAGATTGGAGCCTGGTGTTGCCATCCGGTTTCACCAGTCCTCAGTCAAATCGTCCAACCCATGCTAGCATGGAAAGCGGACGTTAAACGATGATGATGATGATGATGATATATATGACTAAAGTTTCGTGGCACCTATAAGAGGATAATTAAAGAATGATCGTCCGTTGTTGGTTTTAACGAATACTTTTCTAGCGTCGTTTGCTTTCAGAGAAATCTGATGTACCGTGTTACCATATCTGCCGCTAATTTTGATATGATAATTTTCACTTTTACTTGCTCATGAACTTTGACTACGAGGATTGTTGATATAACAATATATTTATTTAGTAATTGTGTAATACATAATATTGGGTTGTCCGAAAAGTTCGTGCCGATTTATAGTAGCTTACCTTTCGACTTATTGTCCATAAAATAGGATTTGACTACACCTCCATTTAGAGCACAGTTTAAGCTATCTTTTCGTGGAAGAAGCTTTATGCTCCTATAACCTGTGTTAATTCTGTAACCCTTTAAAATGAAAGATAAGAAAGTTCATTTTCGGCACTTGATGCTTTTCTTTTCCCGTAAAAGGAAAAATGCCTCACAAGCAACCACAGAAATATGCGCAGTTTACGGTGATGTTTCTTTATCCGCTACGATGTTTGGGTACCACATGAGTTGAGTGAGAAGAACCTTTTGAATCGCATTTCCATCTGTGAGTCGCTTTATAAACGGAATGAAAAGGCGCGTTTTTTTTAAAGCAAACTGTGACAGGTGATGAGAAATGTTCAGAGAAAGCGATCCTGGAGTAAGCGACATGAGCCATCCCAAAAGCGGGTCTTCACCCTAAAAAAGTCTTGCTTTGTGTCTGGTGGGATTGGAAAGGAATTCTGTACTATGAGCTTCTCTCAAGTAACCAGACAATTAATTGTGAGAAATACTGTACACAACTGGATGAGTTAGAAGCAGCAATTCAAGAGAAACGTCCAGAATTGGCCAACAGGAAGAGTGTTGTTTTCCAGCATGATAATGCAAGACCGCACGTTTCTTTGGGAACCAGACAAAAATTGCTGCAGCTCGGCTGGGATGTGTTACCCCACCCTCCATATTCAGCAGATATTGCTCCTTCGGATTTCCACTTATTCAGGTCTCTGCAGAATAGTCTTAATGGTAAAAATTTCAATTCCCTGAATGACGTAAAAAGATACCTTGATGAATTCTTTGCCATGAAACCACCTCAATTCTGGGAAGAGGGTATTTTCAAGTTAAAGGAAAGATGGAGACGCATTGTACAACAAAATGGTTCATATTTGGTTGATTAAAAATGTAATGGCAAGTATTTATTGACCTTTTTCTTTTCTTTAAAAATCGGCACGAACTTTTCGGACAACCCAATATAATCTGCGAAGGTTGTATTTACTTCTCATCCCTAGAACGTTTTTTAAGACCTTTTCCTCTATATTGTAAGAGACGTGATATTGAATTTTATTTTAGAATAACATTCCAGATTTGTACCAGTTTTTTTTGCGCTATTCTTTTATCATGTTAATTAACTACAGAAGACTGTAAAATGCGTATCAACAAGTCAATTAGGATAATTATTATTAAATATTGATTTGTTTTAACTCCTCATGTTCTAACCATTTCAGCATCTTCCTTTCAGCTGAAAGAAACGAAAAGGTAAATTTAAGTAGTGTTTTGATCATTAAGATGACTGTTGAAAATGTTAAGATACATATTCCGATCACAGAGATACATCCAGAAAAGCATTATGAAGAAAGAATCAAGCTGAGTTTAAGCTTATCTGTGAAGTTCATTTGACGTGGAAAAATTCGGATTTTACCGAAATATGTTTTGAAGATAAACGTGAGGAAACCTGCTTCGGTAATGAATCAAATAAAGGATTTTAAAAGAAACATTCTCGAGGTAAAGAAAGATATGACAGAGTGGGTTACGTGTACATTATTTTAGAGTTACAGTACTTCATTATGGTCTACACTGGATTGTCTGTTAATTGTAAGGAGATAATTTAATAGTATAGAGATTATAATTTTCTAAAGACAATACTCAGGGACTCCTAATTTGGATAAATGTAGACATATGGGACTGATGAAACTTATCGCAAATTTATATGCGAACATCAGTTTGACTAAAACGATTCTTTGGCAAGACTATTAATTTGATAACAGAATCCATAGGTTTTGTTAAAGCTGTAAATATAATAATTTGATTAAAGTAGTTAAATCTTGCTTTCTTACAACTTTTACTTAAACGAAGTCATCGGTCATTGCTATTTTCAGTATCAAAATAATTGTGAAAAGACTTTATAAATAAAATCTCGGCTGTAATATTGACAAATAAAATCGAAGAAAAGGCATACGAAAGACGCATGCGTAATTTTCAAAAAAGATCTCAGATTAATTAGATAGATACAAATGTATTTACGTGACACTGAATATTATCAGAAAGACAATCGTATTGTAGTGAAAACATTGAATCAAGAGGCAAAAATGAGGTTCACTCTGAGTTTTTACTTTAACATAAACTTTAACATAGGCGCAGGAGTGGCTGTGTGGTAAGACGCTTGCTTCCTAACCACATGGATCCGGGTTCAATCGCACTGCGTGGCTCCTTGGGAAGGTGTCTTCTACTATAGCCTCGGGGCGACCAAAGCCTTGTGAGTGGATTTGGTAGACGAAAATTGAAAGAAACCCGTCGTATATATATATATATATATATATATATATATATATATACACACACATACGTACATACATACATACATACATAAATATATATATATATGTGTGTGTGTGTGTGTGTGTGTGTGTGTGTGTGTATTTGTATGCTTGTATTTGCCTTCCCACCGTCGCTTGACAACCGATGTTGGTGTGTTTACATCCCCGTAACTTAACGATTCGTCAAAAGAAACCGCTAGAATAAGCACTAGGCTTACAAAGAATAAGTCTTGGGGTCGATTTGTTTGAATAATGACGATGCTGTAGCATTGCCGCAGTCAAAAATAACTGAAACCGAGTAAAAGGATAAAAGAATATCCAAAACATTCTTTCAATTGAAATTTAGTTGATTCACCTAAAAAGAAATTCAAACAATTGAATTCTACAACCTCCACAAAAAACCCGACAACAAACAACAAACAAAACCAAGAAAATCAAGACGAGACCCCCACCCCCCCAAAAAACCCTGCTTACTTATCAACCAATGAATTTCTCTCCAGTTTTCTTTTCTTTTGTAGGATATAATCTATTGCAGTAGAGTTTTCGCTATAGATGCCAAAAACGTTACCAAAAACGGCGGTGCTTGAATATCTAGAGTAACATTTGCAGTCATACATTATATATTTAATGTTAACACTTGAATTCGTATACTCGACTGTCAGATGAAGTTTATTTATCATCTTTGACGCTTGTAATTTGTTGGTGTTCTTGCAATATATTATTACATATAATGTATGGCTGAATGTAATATATATGATTCTGTTTATGAATTTCTTCTTATAATCTAACGATTTATCCCCTATCAAGAATCCACGTGTTTAAAATACGTTTTAGTTGTGGTTTGTTTTCACGGACAACAATGTCTGTTTTAATGATTGCCTTAAACTTTATAAACTCTCGAGCTGCCCGAGAAATATTATTTATCGACTCATTGAAAGAACCTCTACGCAGTCGGTCGACCTACAGGAACGCTTTAAATAATAAGTCTACCGTTATGCTACACTAGCGCTGGCCTGGAGATAAACAGCTACACCAGAGTGAGAAGATTAGTCATAGATGCTCCATCATTAGTATAACACTTGAACACTAAACACCATAATCAAACTATTTAGCAAGGAAGTTTAATTAAGATTGAAACATGTCTAGAATTGTCTCCGTACTTACCATATATCTGGTCATCCCCTACAACATACCCACGTTCAATTTTTAGTCAGTTTGGGTTTCACAGTTTTTTCCTTTGACTTTCTTCACAAAAAACTATATATTATTATACGAAATAATTTTTCCTTTCATTACAGGTGTAATAATATTGATTAAAAGTTAGGGCGGGAAGGAGGTCTCTCTCTCTATTCAATATATTCGTCTTCATTTAATTAAATGTTCTTCAAGCAGAAGGCTTTACTGGAAAATTTTCCCATGTCATTATTTCATAATTCCTGAAATACAGAGAAAAAGAAGAAAAAGAAAAATAACTAAAAGAAGTGGCTCAAACGAACAGGAGCTCACAACTCAGTGATACTTAATGAAAAGCAGGCAACATCGTTCCCATGATACTTTCCTTCAATGAAAATCAATAATAACAAACATCGATTTATTAATTTTTCCAAAAGATAAGAGCGATAAGGTCTTCTTGAAACATCGATGAAGTTGGGAAATGTAGTGAAACCAACAGAATAGGAGCATAGTTACGCTTTGAACATAGTTACACTTTGAACATAGTTACACATTGAACATAGTTACGCTTTGAACATAGTTACACTTTGAACGTAGTTACGCTTTGAACATAGTTACGCTTTGAACATAGTTACGCTTTGAACATAGTTACCCTTTGAACATAGTTACACTTTGAACATAGTTACGCTTTGAACATAGTTACGCTTTGAACATAGTTACACTTTGAACATAGTTACGCTTTGAACGTAGTTACGCTTTGAACATAGTTACACTTTGAACATAGTTACGCTTTGAACATAGTTACGCTTTGAACATAGTTACGCTTTGAACATAGTTACGCTTTGAACATAGTTACACTTTGAACATAGTTACGCTTTGAACATAGTTACACTTTGAACATAGTTACGCTTTGAACATAGTTACACTTTGAACATAGTTACGCTTTGAACATAGTTACGCTTTGAACATAGTTACACTTTGAACATAGTTACGCTTTGAACATAGTTACGCTTTGAACATAGTTACACTTTGAACATAGTTACGCTTTGACCATAGTTACGCTTTGAACATAGTTACACTTTGAACATAGTTACACTTTGAACATAGTTACACTTTGAACATAGTTACACTTTGAACATAGTTACGCTTTGAACATAGTTACGCTTTGAACATAGTTACGCTTTGAACATAGTTACGCTTTGAACATAGTTACACTTTGAACATAGTTACGCTTTGAACATAGTTACGCTTTGAACATAGTTACACTTTGAACATAGTTACGCTTTGAACATAGTTACACTTTGAACATAGTTACACTTTGAACATAGTTACGCTTTGAACATAGTTACGCTTTGAACATAGTTACACTTTGAACATAGTTACGCTTTGAACGTAGTTACACTTTGAACATAGTTACACTTTGAACATATTTACGCTTTGAACATAGTTACGCTTTGAACATAGTTACACTTTGAACGTAGTTACGCTTTGAACATAGTTACACTTTGAACATAGTTACGCTTTGAACGTAGTTACACTTTGAACATAGTTACACTTTGAACATAGTTACGCTTTGAACATAGTTACGCTTTGAACATAGTTACGCTTTGAACATAGTTACACTTTGAACATAGTTACGCTTTGAACGTAGTTACACTTTGAACATAGTTACACTTTGAACATAGTTACGCTTTGAACATAGTTACGCTTTGAACATAGTTACGCTTTGAACATAGTTACGCTTTGAACATAGTTACACTTTGAACATAGTTACGCTTTGAACGTAGTTACACTTTGAACATAGTTACACTTTGAACATAGTTACGCTTTGAACGTAGTTACGCTTTGAACATAGTTACGCTTTGAACATAGTTACACTTTGAACATAGTTACACTTTGAACATAGTTACGCTTTGAACATAGTTACACTTTGAACATAGTTACACTTTGAACATAGTTACGCTTTGAACATAGTGACACTTTGAACATAGTTACACTTTGAACATAGTTACACTTTGAACATAGTTACGCTTTGAACATAGTTACGCTTTGAACATAGTTACGCTTTGAACATAGTTACACTTTGAACATAGTTACACTTTGAACATAGTTACGCTTTGAACATAGTTACGCTTTGAACATAGTTACGCTTTGAACATTGTTACGCTTTGAACATAGTTACACTTTGAACATAGTTACGCTTTGAACATAGTTACGCTTTGAACATAGTTACACTTTGAACATAGTTACACTTTGAACATAGTTACGCTTTGAACATAGTTACGCTTTGAACATAGTTACGCTTTGAACATAGTTACGCTTTGAACATAGTTACACTTTGAACATAGTTACGCTTTGAACATAGTTACGCTTTGAACATAGTTACGCTTTGAACATAGTTACGCTTTGAACATAGTTACACTTTGAACATAGTTACACTTTGAACATAGTTACGCTTTGAACATAGTTTACACTTTGAACATAGTTACGCTTTGAACATAGTTACGCTTTGAACATAGTTACGCTTTGAACATAGTTACGCTTTGAACATAGTTACGCTTTGAACATAGTTACGCTTTGAACATAGTTACGCTTTGAACATAGTTACGCTTTGAACATAGTTACGCTTTGAACATAGTTACGCTTTGAACATAGTTACGCTTTGAACATAGTTACGCTTTGAACATAGTTACGCTTTGAACATAGTTACGCTTTGAACATAGTTACGCTTTGAACATAGTTACGCTTTGAACATAGTTACGCTTTGAACATAGTTACGCTTTGAACATAGTTACGCTTTGAACATAGTTACGCTTTGAACATAGTTACGCTTTGAACATAGTTACGCTTTGAACATAGTTACGCTTTGAACATAGTTACGCTTTGAACATAGTTACCCTTTGAACATAGTTACGCTTTGAACATAGTTACGCTTTGAACATAGTTACGCTTTGAACATAGTTACGCTTTGAACATAGTTACGCTTTGAACATAGTTACGCTTTGAACATAGTTACGCTTTGAACATAGTTACGCTTTGAACATAGTTACGCTTTGAACATAGTTACGCTTTGAACATAGTTACGCTTTGAACATAGTTACGCTTTGAACATAGTTACGCTTTGAACATAGTTACGCCTTGAACATAGTTACGCTTAGAACATAGTTACACTTTGAACATAGTTACGCTTTGAACATAGTTACGCTTAGAACATAGTTACGCTTTGAACATAGTTACGCTTTGAACATAGTTACACTTTGAACATAGTTACGCTTTGAACGTAGTTACACTTTGAACATAGTTACACTTTGAACATAGTTACGCTTTGAACGTAGTTACGCTTTGAACATAGTTACGCTTTGAACATAGTTACACTTTGAACATAGTTACACTTTGAACATAGTTACGCTTTGAACATAGTTACACTTTGAACATAGTTACACTTTGAACATAGTTACGCTTTGAACATAGTTACACTTTGAACATAGTTACACTTTGAACATAGTTACGCTTTGAACATAGTTACGCTTTGAACATAGTTACGCTTTGAACATAGTTACACTTTGAACATAGTTACACTTTGAACATAGTTACGCTTTGAACATAGTTACACTTTGAACATAGTTACGCTTTGAACATAGTTACGCTTTGAACATAGATTTCTTTATTAGCCACACAGGGCTCAACACAGAGGGGACAAAATACAAATGTAGAGTTTTTCTTTTCGAGGTGGTCGAAAACAAAGCAGAAAAAAAACAAAAGTGGGGACAACGATGAAAAAAAACAACGCAAAACGTTTGGGGTATTTACAAAAAATACGAAATAATACAAAAAATTCCCAATAAATGGGGAGGTTATCCGTGGAAAGAAAAACCTACGAAAAGACCACGGTAACCTCGGTCTTTAGCGTCACAGTTTGTTAAATAAAATTTCTTTTATTTAAGCAAGAAACGTGAGTAACTCTCTGTTTACAAAATTTTAAAACGTTTTATAGAATCATGGTCAAGGTGGCTTCGTCATTTATACGTGCCATTCTTGCTACATGTATCCATCTTTTTTCGAAACATTTGCTAGACAACACTTGCCTCTCTACTCTCACCTTCCTTTTCAAGTGATACTTGAAAAAGTTGATGAGAGATTGACCAGAGAGGAAAGTATTTGTCTCTAATCCTTTCAGACGCGTCCACCAGATGCATTCTTTGGCCATAGCCACAAGTACGATAAATACAGCTCTTCCTTCCCGTTTAAAGGAAGGAGGCGTGACGATATTGACGATAGACTCGGTTGATAAACCGACTCGTCCCACACGCGACAGCAGTCGTTCGACATAAGCCCACAGCTCCGAAATGGTTGGACACTGCACGAGTGCGTGCAGAACGGTTTCATCGCTCTGACCGCATCTCGGGCAGGTCGGCCCCGCATTTCGCGAGCCGTGTCTATAGAGCTTATCCCGAACGGGTAGCGCCTCTCGGTAACACTGCCAGGCCAGGGATCTCTGGAAGTTGTCCATAGGTCCCGGCCCGAAAGTCGTCCTGAACAGGCGGGTCAGGTATTCCTCGTCGACGCCCAGGTTCGCCCCGAGATCGTCGTCGTACCTGCCCTCCACTAATCCCCTATAGAATGACTTCGTTGTGATGCAGCCGCTCAAGGTCGACCCGGGACGGCAAAGTTGTTGCAGAGCAACGCGACACTCACGGTGCCATTCGCCATTCCTCGGCCTCTTTTTGATCCACGACTGCAGCTCGGTCATGGAGACGAGCTGCGGGAAAGCGCGTCGCACAAACGGCGACCACACCTGCTCACCGTCGTCTACGTAGAGCCGGAGATGTCGCAGTCTCAGCGCATGTCTGCGTATCATCAACCACGGCATGCCCAGCCCTCCTTTCAGCGGGTGTTGGCAACAAACGGATCGCCTCACCATCGGAACGCTTCCTTTCCACAAAAAGCGGAAGAGGATGCGCTCCATTTCGGTGATGGCGCGATCGGGACAAGGCACGACGGTCAGGCGGTATTCGATGACGGACGCGATGTACGCGTTCGCCACCTCCGCCCGACCTTTTAGGGACAGCTTCCTCTCGGACCATTGCCGGCAGAGAGTGGCCACCCTACTCGTTATCTCGTCCCAGTTTTTCTCCGTTTGCAGGTCCGGACCGAACCAGACTCCGAGCAACTTGACCGGACCGTCCGTCCAGCGTCCCACTACTGAGGCGCTCCGGACGGTATGGGCTTGCTTCTCCAGGTGCCGAGCAGCAAACCCACCGACTTATCCCGGTTGATTTTCGCTCCCGTCACCGCTTCGTAGTCTTTCAGCGTCTCGCCGACAAGCTCGATGTGCTCGTGGCTAGACGCTATGACGGTGACGTCGTCCGCGTATGCCGACATGCTCGTCCCGCACCCCAGTTCTCGCGGGATGCCCCTCAGCGTCGCCAGCTTCCGCAGTAGTGGCTCGAGAGTCAATACGTACAGGAGCGGCGACAGGGGGCATCCCTGACGAACCGAACGTGCAATGTCGAAAGGTCCCGATAGACGTCCATTGACGCGAACAACCGAACGGATGCCTGTGTACAAGGCAGCCATCCAGCCGCGGAAAACGGGACCGAAGCCGGCCGCTTCGAGGACGGCCTCCAAGTATCGATGGTCTACCCTATCGAAAGCTTTGGATTGATCCAAATTGATCAGGGCCCCACCCATGCCAGGTTCCTTAACTACCCTCTCTATGATGTAGCGCATCAGATGGAGGTTGTCATGGATGCTCCGACCCGGCACGGCGCACGTCTGCTCCGTGCCGACCAGTTTCTCGATGACAAGCGCCAACCGCTTGGCTAACACCTTGGCCAAAATTTTCATGTCTGCATTGAGCAGAGTGATGGGCCTAAAGTTATCTATGGCGTCCCCCTTGTTTGGATCTTTCTTCAGCAGCGTTACCGCTCCTCGGCTCACAAAACCGGGAATGCTCCCGTTCTGCTGCCAGTTGCAGTACACGACCGCCAAGACGTCTCCAAACAAGTCTGGCATACAGTTGTAAAGCTCGTAGGGCAGACCATCCAAACCCGGAGATTTGTCCGTCGAGCAACCCGCCATCGCGTCCCTCACCTCCTCCGCCGTGATGACCCCTTCGCAGCACTCCGCCTCTCTTGCCGAGAGTCGTGGCAAGCTGTGCAGGTAGGCACTAAAGTCCACCCTGCCTTCTCGCTCGCCACTCCTCCCGAACAGTCGGGCAAAATGCCGCTGAAACGCCTCGCACATCTTGCTCGGCTCGAGCAATTCGCGCCCCTGTTCGTCTACCAGAGACCGGATGGTGGCTCTGTTACCCCGCTGCGCCTCCGCCACCCGGGCCTCTCGTGCGGCTCCAACACCTTCATTCCTCAGAGCACGCATCCTTGCCCTGACAGCACACCCTTCGTGTTTAGCATTGAAGTGTTGGTCGAGGGCCAACCTCGCCGCTAAAACGTCGGATGCGATGCCACTTCGCAATGCCTCTTCTAACTTTATCACTAGCTCCCCCTCTACTCTGTTCCTCTCTACAGCTAGTGCCCTGTTATACCTTATTGCTTCCGCCCTTACTGCTCTCTTGAGGGAAAACCACCATTTGTTGTTGACGATGGCTCCCGTCAAAGCCCTCTTTACTAACGTGCTAATCCGGTCTCTGAAAACCTGTCTCGACGGGAAAGACGCGTTTAGTTTCCAGTAACCGGGACCCTGCCTATGTGCCTTATCTAAGTCTAGCGTACACGTCACAAGTTTGTGATCCGTGTAGCTGACTATGTGGAACTGTGGACATCCTAAACTATCTCTATCTCTTGTCCTACACACTATCCTATCTAGATACGATCTCGACGACCCAATGCGGTTGCTCCAAGTCCACGTTGGCACATTTGGGTGGTCGAGTCGGTACCTGTCAGACAACTGGAAGCGTCTGAGCAGGTCTATGAGGCCTTTGCATCCCCTTCTAGTTTTGTCACTCCCCACGTAGTCTAGATGCGTGTCCAAGGTAGCATTCCAATCCCCCACTAAAAGTAAGGGACGAGACGTTCCCAGGAATACTTCTAGACGTCGAAAGAAGTCTGACCGACCTGTTAAAGGAGGCACATAAACTGCCAGCAACCGAAAAGCGCCTCCATCGCTGCCGTCCACATCTAGGACAACCAGTCTACCCTCCGGGTCCGTAAATATCGTCTTTACTTGGAGATCCAGACTCTTGCGAAAAAGAACCGCCGTGCCACTACCGCCCATCCTCGGCAGACAGGGAGAAAAATAAATGTTAAACTGTCCGCCAAACATGGACTTTAGGGCCCGCGGTTCATGGAGTCTGGTCTCACTAATGGCTATGATATCCAAATTGTGTGACTTGATGTCATTTAAGAGGTACCCTTGTTTCCAAGGGGACCCTAAGCCACGCACATTCACACAACCAATCTTCACCATGATTCTATTTATACGTGTGCTTTAAAGCACAAAACAAAAGAACAGAGTGTTACTTGCCGTTAGAAAGTTTTGTTTCCTCCTTGGATTTTTCACCAAGGAGGCTATTGTACAATTTCTTGCACAAATATTTCTGGAATCCCCCTACCGAGTTGGGGTAGAGGGATTTTATTGTGTTGTGTAATGCTGGTGTTACATGAATAATTTTAATGTGTTTTGGCGGTGTTGTACGTGGGTGGTTGTTGGTTTTGATATCGTTATTTGTGATGTTTGTTTTAGAGTTGATGTAATTCATCAACTCTGTGTTTGTACTGTCTATTGCTGTTAGCATTGTTTTTTTTATATTACTATTGGTGTTAGTAGTATTTTCGGGAGATGTGAATCTCCCTGCTTTGTTTGTGTTTGCATTTTGTTTTGTTTTCTTCTTACTGCGCTTCCTCTTTCCTTTCGTAGCTATTTTCCACTCCTCCCCACTCTCTTCATCGGATGATGGGAGATCAGAGGAGTCAGAAAGAGGTAACGGCAAATTTTGTGCGTCTGTGTGTGTTTCTGTGAATGTTTGTGTTGCTGTTTTTATTGATGTTGGCTGCTTGTTATTTATGTGTGGTGTATGTGATATGGGGGAGGGAGAGGCAGTCTTGGAATTTTCTTTTTTTTCTTCTGTTTTTGCAGTTTCTGTTGTCTTTTCTGTTGTGGTTATTGCTGATATTTCTGTTGTTGTTTTTTGTGTTGCTGGTGGTGTTGGTAGTAAGGTTTTTCTGTTGGGGGTATTTGGTAGTTGCTTCTGTTGTTGTTGTTGTTGTTGTTGTTGTTGTTTTTCTTTGTATTGTTGCCGTTGTTGTTGCCTTTTCTTCTGGGCTACTGGGCATGTTTTTTGAAGGTGAGTTTTGCTACTACAAACGTAGCAAACTGGCCTTCTGCCTTCGACGAAAACATGAAAAATTGAATCCTCAGTTAATTGGATTCTATGTGGAATTTTTTCCCAGTTTGCTGGATCAATTTGTACCAGGAGTTGAAATTCCTGGCCAATCCAGTTTTGATTGCAAACGGCAGATGCTTCTAGTATGTTTATCTCCTCCTCTATGCCTAGACATATGGCAGATACTAGCCATTTTTCCTCAATTTCAGGAGGCACATTCGAAATTTTTATTTTCGTAACCCTACGACCAAGGTACGTAGGGATCATGAGCAGGTTCTCATGCTGTAATGACTTAGTGGAGAGGTCCTTCGCTCGCTGCTCGCTGTCTAGTCTTACTTCTATCGTTCCGAATTTCAAACCTCTCGTTATGTAAGTCTTGTAAGACCAAATCGGCTTTAAGCATCTCTCAACATTTTCTTGGGTGAATTTTTCCACTGTTTTTGTCTTTAAATTAATGGTTCTGTAGATGATAGTTTTTTTTTCGATGTTTATCTTAAAGTCCGCGGGCGTTTGAAGATGGACTGTAACGTCCTTTTTACTTAGCATGCTTTTGCATGCAAGTAATTTCTATTTCGATATATTCAAAATTCTTTTCCTAGGCTTCAAAGCCTCGGCAAAGTTCGTTGTGGTGGTGGTAGTGGTGGTATCAGTGGTGAGGACAGTGGTTTTGTTAGCAAGGACATTTGTGTCCTTGTTGTTGTTGCTGCTGCTGCTGCTGCTGCTGCTGCTGCTGCTGCTGCTGTTGTTGTTGTTGTTGTTGTTGTTGTTGTTGTTGTTGTTGTTGTTGTTGTCACTAGTTACGTTGGCAGGCAAGACTGCTGTAGCAGCAGAGTCTTTCTTTTTCTCCATTCTCTCCTTTAACTGTGAGGAAGGAAGACTAGGAAATTCTTTTTCGAACGAAACACTGCAGACTGCAGCGTTCGTTTCACAAAAATTTTCATGGCTACAAGACGCCATCGTCTCAAAAAAAAATGGCTAGAAAGCCGAGATTGGTTTTTATATCCTGGAAATGTGCCACACAGGGCAGATTTCCGTCGAAAAAAACTTGCACCAGAGAGTCTACAAGCTGTTATACAACTTTGTATATAAAATAAATTTTACAAACAAACTTTTTAAAACATGAAAAAGGCAAAACTTACAGAGCCGACACGTCTACCGTCCGTCCATAGAGATAGATAGATAGATGAACATAGTTACGCTTTGAACATAGTTACACTTTGAACATAGTTACGCTTTGAACATAGTTACGCTTTGAACATAGTTACGCTTTGAACATAGTTACACTTTGAACATAGTTACGCTTTGAACATAGTTACGCTTTGAACATAGTTACGCTTTGAACATAGTTACGCTTTGAACATAGTTACGCTTTGAACATAGTTACGCTTTGAACATAGTTACTCTTTGAACATAGTTACGCTTTGAACATAGTTACGCTTTGAACATAGTTACGCTTTGAACATAGTTTACACTTTGAACATAGTTACGCTTTGAACATAGTTACACTTTGAACATAGTTACGCTTTGAACATAGTTACGCTTTGAACATAGTTACGCTTTGAACATTGTTACACTTTGAACATAGTTACGTTTTGAACATTGTTACGCTTTGAACATAGTTTACACTTTGAACATAGTTACGCTTTGAACATAGTTACGCTTTGAACATAGTTACGCTTTGAACATAGTTTACACTTTGAACATAGTTACGCTTTGAACATAGTTACACTTTGAACATAGTTACGCTTTGAACATAGTTACGCTTTGAACATAGTTACGCTTTGAACATAGTTACACTTTGAACATAGTTACGCTTTGAACATTGTTACGCTTTGAACATAGTTTACACTTTGAACATAGTTACGCTTTGAACATAGTTACGCTTTGAACATAGTTACGCTTTGAACATTGTTACGCTTTGAACATAGTCACACTTTGAACATAGTTACGCTTTGAACATAGTTACGCTTTGAACATAGTTACGCTTTGAACATAGTTACGCTTTGAACATAGTTACGCTTTGAACATAGTTACGCTATGAACATTGTTACGCTTTGAACATAGATACGCTTTGAACATAGTTACGCTTTGAACATAGTTACGCTTTGAACATAGTTACGCTTTGAACATAGTTACGCTTTGAACATAGTTACGCTTTGAACATAGTTACGCTTTGAACATAGTTACTCTTTGAACATAGTTACGCTTTGAACATAGTTACGCTTTGAACATAGTTACGCTTTGAACATAGTTACACTTTGAACATAGTTACGCTTTGAACATAGTTACGCTTTGAACATAGTTACGCTTTGAACATAGTTACGCTTTGAACATAGTTACGCTTTGAACATAGTTACGCTTTGAACATAGTTACGCTTTGAACATAGTTACACTTTGAACATAGTTACACTTTGAACATAGTTACGCTTTGAACATAGTTACGCTTTGAACATAGTTACGCTTTGAACATAGTTTACACTTTGAACATAGTTACGCTTTGAACATAGTTACACTTTGAACATAGTTACGCTTTGAACATAGTTACGCTTTGAACATAGTTACGCTTTGAACATAGTTACGCTTTGAACATAGTTACGCTTTGAACATAGTTACGCTTTGAACATAGTTACGCTTTGAACATTGTTACGCTTTGAACATAGTTACACTTTGAACATAGTTACGCTTTGAACATAGTTACGCTTTGAACATAGTTACGCTTTGAACATAGTTACGCTTTGAACATAGTTACGCTTTGAATATAGTTACGCTTTGAACATTGTTACGCTTTGAACATAGTTACACTTTGAACATAGTTACGCTTTGAACATAGTTACGCTTTGAACATAGTTACGCTTTAAATATAGTTACGCTTTGAACATTGTTACGCTTTGAACATAGTTACACTTTGAACATAGTTACGCTTTGAACATAGTTACGCTTTGAACATAGTTACGCTTTGAACATAGTTACGCTTTGAACATAGTTACGCTTTGAACATAGTTACGCTTTGAACATAGTTACGCTATGAACATTGTTACGCTTTGAACATAGATACGCTTTGAACATAGTTACGCTTTGAACATAGTTACGCTTTGAACATAGTTACGCTTTGAACATAGTTACGCTTTGAACATAGTTACGCTTTGAACATAGTTACGCTTTGAACATAGTTACTCTTTGAACATAGTTACGCTTTGAACATAGTTACGCTTTGAACATAGTTACGCTTTGAACATAGTTACACTTTGAACATAGTTACGCTTTGAACATAGTTACGCTTTGAACATAGTTACGCTTTGAACATAGTTACGCTTTGAACATAGTTACGCTTTGAACATAGTTACGCTTTGAACATAGTTACGCTTTGAACATAGTTACGCTTTGAACATAGTTACACTTTGAACATAGTTACGCTTTGAACATAGTTACGCTTTAAACATAGTTACGCTTTGAACATAGTTTACACTTTGAACATAGTTACGCTTTGAACATAGTTACACTTTGAACATAGTTACGCTTTGAACATAGTTACGCTTTGAACATAGTTACGCTTTGAACATTGTTACACTTTGAACATAGTTACGCTTTGAACATTGTTACGCTTTGAACATAGTTTACACTTTGAACATAGTTACGCTTTGAACATAGTTACGCTTTGAACATAGTTACGCTTTGAACATAGTTTACACTTTGAACATAGTTACGCTTTGAACATAGTTACACTTTGAACATAGTTACGCTTTGAACATAGTTACGCTTTGAACATAGTTACGCTTTGAACATTGTTACACTTTGAACATAGTTACGCTTTGAACATTGTTACGCTTTGAACATAGTTTACACTTTGAACATAGTTACGCTTTGAACATAGTTACACTTTGAACATAGTTACGCTTTGAACATAGTTACGCTTTGAACATAGTTACACTTTGAACATAGTTACGCTTTGAACATAGTTACGCTTTGAACATAGTTACGCTTTGAACATAGTTACGCTTTGAACATAGTTACGCTTTGAACATTGTTACGCTTTGAACATAGTTTACACTTTGAACATAGTTACGCTTTGAACATAGTTACGCTTTGAACATAGTTACGCTTTGAACATTGTTACACTTTGAACATAGTTACGCTTTGAACATAGTTACGCTTTGAACATAGTTACGCTTTGAACATAGTTACGCTTTGAACATTGTTACGCTTTGAACATAGATACACTTTGAACATAGTTACGCTTTGAACATAGTTACGCTTTGAACATAGTTACGCTTTGAACATAGTTACACTTTGAACATAGTTACGCTTTGAACATAGTTACGCTTTGAACATAGCTACGCTTTGAACATAGTTACACTTTGAACATAGTTACGCTTTGAACATAGTTACGCTTTGAACATAGTTACACTTTGAACATAGTTACGCTTTGAACATAGTTACGCTTTGAACATAGTTACACTTTGAACATAGTTACGCTTTGAACATAGTTACGCTTTGAACATAGTTACGCTTTGAACATAGTTACGCTTTGAACATAGTTACGCTTTGAACATAGTTACACTTTGAACATAGTTACGCTTTGAACATAGTTACACTTTGAACATAGTTACGCTTTGAACATAGTTACGCTTTGAACATAGTTACGCTTTGAGCATATTTACACTTTGAACATAATTACGCTTTGAACATAGTTACGCTTTGAACATAGTTACGCTTTGAACATAGTTACGCTTTGAACATAGTTACGCTTTGAATATAGTTACGCTTTGATCATTGTTACGCTTTGAACATAGTTACACTTTGAACATAGTTACGCTTTGAACATAGTTACGCTTTGAACATAGTTACGCTTTGAACATAGTTACGCTTTGAACATAGTTACACTTTGAACATAGTTACGCTTTGAACATAGTTACGCTTTGAACATAGTTACGCTTTGAACATAGTTACGCTTTGAACATAGTTACACTTTGAACATAGTTACGCTTTGAACATAGTTACACTTTGAACATAGTTACGCTTTGAACATAGTTACACTTTGAACATAGTTACGCTTTGAACATAGTTACGCTTTGAACATAGTTACGCTTTGAACATAGTTACGCTTTGAACATAGTTACACTTTGAACATAGTTACGCTTTGAACATTGTTACGCTTTGAACATAGTTTACACTTTGAACATAGTTACGCTTTGAACATAGTTACGCTTTGAACATAGTTACGCTTTGAACATTGTTACACTTTGAACATAGTTACGCTTTGAACATAGTTACGCTTTGAACATAGTTACGCTTTGAACATAGTTACGCTTTGAACATTGTTACGCTTTGAACATAGATACACTTTGAACATAGTTACGCTTTGAACATAGTTACGCTTTGAACATAGTTACGCTTTGAACATAGTTACACTTTGAACATAGTTACGCTTTGAACATAGTTACGCTTTGAACATAGCTACGCTTTGAACATAGTTACACTTTGAACATAGTTACGCTTTGAACATAGTTACGCTTTGAACATAGTTACGCTTTGAACATAGTTACACTTTGAACATAGTTACGCTTTGAACATAGTTACGCTTTGAACATAGTTACGCTTTGAACATAGTTACGCTTTGAACATAGTTACGCTTTGAACATAGTTACACTTTGAACATAGTTACGCTTTGAACATAGTAACACTTTGAACATAGTTACGCTTTGAACATAGTTACGCTTTGAACATAGTTACGCTTTGAGCATAGTTACACTTTGAACATAATTACGCTTTGAACATAGTTACGCTTTGAACATAGTTACGCTTTGAACATAGTTACGCTTTGAACATAGTTACGCTTTGAATATAGTTACGCTTTGATCATTGTTACGCTTTGAACATAGTTACACTTTGAACATAGTTACGCTTTGAACATAGTTACGCTTTGAACATAGTTACGCTTTGAACATAGTTACGCTTTGAACATAGTTACGCTTTGAACATAGTTACGCTTTGAACATAGTTACGCTTTGAACATAGTTACGCTTTGAACATAGTTACGCTTTGAACATAGTTACACTTTGAACATAGTTACGCTTTGAACATAGTTACACTTTGAACATAGTTACGCTTTGAACATAGTTACACTTTGAACATAGTTACGCTTTGAACATAGTTACGCTTTGAACATAGTTACGCTTTGAACATAGTTACGCTTTGAACATAGTTACGCTTTGAACATAGTTACGCTTTGAACATAGTTACGCTTTGAACATAGTTACGCTTTGAACATAGTTACGCTTTGAACATAGTTACGCTTTGAACATAGTTACGCTTTGAACATAGTTACGCTTTGAACATAGTTACGCTTTGAACATAGTTACGCTTTGAACATAGTTACGCTTTGAACATAGTTACGCTTTGAACATAGTTACGCTTTGAACATAGTTACGCTTTGAACATAGTTACGCTTTGAATATAGTTACGCTTTGAACATTGTTACGCTTTGAACATAGTTACACTTTGAACATAGTTACGCTTTGAACATAGTTACGCTTTGAACATAGTTACGCTTTAAATATAGTTACGCTTTGAACATTGTTACGCTTTGAACATAGTTACACTTTGAACATAGTTACGCTTTGAACATAGTTACGCTTTGAATATAGTTACGCTTTGAACATAGTTACGCTTTGAACATAGTTACACTTTGAACATAGTTACGCTTTGAACATAGTTACGCTTTGAACATTGTTACGCTTTGAACATAGATACGCTTTGAACATAGTTACGCTTTGAACATAGTTACGCTTTGAACATAGTTACGCTTTGAACATAGTTACGCTTTGAACATAGTTACGCTTTGAACATAGTTACGCTTTGAACATAGTTACGCTTTGAACATAGTTACTCTTTGAACATAGTTACGCTTTGAACATAGTTACGCTTTGAACATAGTTACGCTTTGAACATAGTTACACTTTGAACATAGTTACGCTTTGAACATAGTTACGCTTTGAACATAGTTACGCTTTGAACATAGTTACGCTTTGAACATAGTTACGCTTTGAACATAGTTACGCTTTGAACATTGTTACGCTTTGACGCTTTGAACATAGTTACGCTTTGAATATAGTTACGCTTTGAACATTGTTACGCTTTGAACATAGTTACGCTTTGAACATAGTTACGCTTTGAATATAGTTACGTTTTGAACATTGTTACGCTTTGAACATAGTTACGCTTTGAACATAGTTACGCTTTGAACATAGTTACGCTTTGAACATAGTTACGCTTCGAACATAGCTACGCTTTGAACATAGTTACGCTTTGAACATAGTTACGCTTTGAACATAGTTACGCTTTGAACATAGTTACGCTTTGAACATAGTTACGCTTTGAACATAGTTACACTTTGAACATAGTTACGCTTTGAACATAGTTACGCTTTGAATATAGTTACGCTTTGAACATTGTTACGCTTTGAACATAGTTACGCTTTGAACAAAGTTACGCTTTGAATATAGTTACGCTTTGAACATTGTTACGCTTTGAACATAGTTACGCTTTGAACATAGTTACGCTTTGAACATAGTTACGCTTTGAACATAGTTACGCTTTGAACATAGCTACGCTTTGAACATAGTTACGCTTTGAACATAGTTACGCTTTGAACATAGTTACGCTTTGAACATAGTTACGCTTTGAACATAGTTACGCTTTGAACATAGTTACGTTTTGAACATAGTTACGCTTTGAACATAGTTACGCTTTGAACATAGTTATACTTTGAACATAGTTACACTTTGAACATAGTTACGCTTTGAACATAGTTACGCTTTGAACATAGTTACGTTTTGAACATAGTTACGCTTTGAACATAGTTACACTTTGAACATAGTTACGCTTTGAACATAGTTACGCTTTGAACATAGTTACACTTTGAACATAGTTACACTTTGAACATAGTTACACTTTGAACATAGTTAGACTTTGAGCATAGTTACACTTTGAACATCGTTACACTTTGAACATAGTTATACTTTGAACATAGTTACACTTTGAACATAGTTACGCTTTGAACATAGTTACACTTTGAACATAGTTACACTTTGAACATAGTTACACTTTGAACATAGTTACGCTTTGAACATAGTTACACTTTGAACATAGTTACACTTTGAACATAGTTACACTTTGAACATAGTTACGCTTTGAACATAGTTACACTTTGAACATAGGTACACTTTGAACATAGTTACACTTGGAACATAGTTACGCTTTGAACATAGTTACACTTTGAACATAGTTACACTTTGAACATAGTTAGACTTTGAGCATAGTTACACTTTGAACATAGTTACACTTTGAACATAGTTACACTTTGAACATAGTTACACTTTGAACATAGTTACGCTTTGAACATAGTTACGCTTTGAACATAGTTACACTTTGAACATAGTTACACTTTGAACATAGTTACACTTTGAACATAGTTACGCTTTGAACATAGTGACGCTTTGAACATAGTTACACTTTGAACATAGTTACACTTTGAACATAGTTACACTTTGAACATAGTTACGCTTTGAACATAGTTACACTTTGAACATAGTTAGACTTTGAACATAGTTACACTTTGAACATAGTTACACTTTGAACATAGTTACACTTTGAACATAGTTACACTTTGAACATAGTTACGCTTTGAACATAGTTACGCTTTGAACATAGTTACACTTTGAACATAGTTACACTTTGAACATAGTTACACTTTGAACATAGTTACGCTTTGAACATAGTTACACTTTGAACATAGTTACACTTTGAACATAGTTACACTTTGAACATAGTTACGCTTTGAACATAGTTACACTTTGAACATAGTTACACTTTGAACATAGTTACACTTTAAACATAGCTACGCTTTGAACATAGTTACACTTTGAACATAGTTACACTTTGAACATAGTTAGACTTTGAGCATAGTTACACTTTGGACATAGTTACACTTTGAACATAGTTACACTTTGAACATAGTTACACTTTGAACATAGTTACACTTTGAACATAGTTACGCTTTGAACATAGTTACACTTTGAACATAGTTACACTTTGAACATAGTTAGACTTTGAGCATAGTTACACTTTGAACATCGTTACACTTTGAACATAGTTACACTTTGAACATAGTTACACTTTGAACATAGTTACGCTTTGAACATAGTTACACTTTGAACATAGTTACACTTTGAACATAGTTACACTTTGAACATAGTTACGCTTTGAACATAGTTACACTTTGAACATAGTTACACTTTGAACATAGTTACACTTTGAACATAGTTACGCTTTGAACATAGTTACACTTTGAACATAGGTACACTTTGAACATAGTTACACTTGGAACATAGTTACGCTTTGAACATAGTTACACTTTGAACATAGTTACACTTTGAACATAGTTACACTTTGAACATAGTTACGCTTTGAACATAGTTACACTTTGAACATAGTTACACTTTGAACATAGTTACACTTTGAACATAGTTACACTTTGAACATAGTTACACTTTGAACATAGTTACACTTTGAACATAGTTACACTTTGAACATAGTTACGCTTTGAACATAGTGACGCTTTGAACATAGTTACACTTTGAACATAGTTACACTTTGAACATAGTCACGCTTTGAACATAGTTTCACTTTGAACATAGTTACACTTTGAACATAGTTAGACTTTGAGCATAGTTACACTTTGAACATAGTTACACTTTGAACATAGTTACACTTTGAACATAGTTACACTTTGAACATAGTTACACTTTGAACATAGTTACGCTTTGAACATAGTTACGCTTTGAACATAGTTACGCTTTGAACATAGTTACGCTTTGAACATAGTTACGCTTTGAACATAGTTACGCTTTGAACATAGTTACGCTTTGAACATAGTTACGCTTTGAACATAGTTACGCTTTGAACATAGTTACGCTTTGAACATAGTTACGCTTTGAACATAGTTACGCTTTGAACATAGTTACGCTTTGAATATAGTTACGCTTTGAACATTGTTACGCTTTGAACATAGTTACACTTTGAACATAGTTACGCTTTGAACATAGTTACGCTTTGAACATAGTTACGCTTTAAATATAGTTACGCTTTGAACATTGTTACGCTTTGAACATAGTTACACTTTGAACATAGTTACGCTTTGAACATAGTTACGCTTTGAACATAGTTACGCTTTGAACATAGTTACGCTTTGAACATAGTTACACTTTGAACATAGTTACGCTTTGAACATAGTTACGCTTTGAACATTGTTACGCTTTGAACATAGATACGCTTTGAACATAGTTACGCTTTGAACATAGTTACGCTTTGAACATAGTTACGCTTTGAACATAGTTACGCTTTGAACATAGTTACGCTTTGAACATAGTTACGCTTTGAACATAGTTACGCTTTGAACATAGTTACTCTTTGAACATAGTTACGCTTTGAACATAGTTACGCTTTGAACATAGTTACGCTTTGAACATAGTTACACTTTGAACATAGTTACGCTTTGAACATAGTTACGCTTTGAACATAGTTACGCTTTGAACATAGTTACGCTTTGAACATAGTTACGCTTTGAACATAGTTACGCTTTGAACATTGTTACGCTTTGACGCTTTGAACATAGTTACGCTTTGAATATAGTTACGCTTTGAACATTGTTACGCTTTGAACATAGTTACGCTTTGAACATAGTTACGCTTTGAATATAGTTACGTTTTGAACATTGTTACGCTTTGAACATAGTTACGCTTTGAACATAGTTACGCTTTGAACATAGTTACGCTTTGAACATAGTTACGCTTCGAACATAGCTACGCTTTGAACATAGTTACGCTTTGAACATAGTTACGCTTTGAACATAGTTACGCTTTGAACATAGTTACGCTTTGAACATAGTTACGCTTTGAACATAGTTACACTTTGAACATAGTTACGCTTTGAACATAGTTACGCTTTGAATATAGTTACGCTTTGAACATTGTTACGCTTTGAACATAGTTACGCTTTGAACAAAGTTACGCTTTGAATATAGTTACGCTTTGAACATTGTTACGCTTTGAACATAGTTACGCTTTGAACATAGTTACGCTTTGAACATAGTTACGCTTTGAACATAGTTACGCTTTGAACATAGCTACGCTTTGAACATAGTTACGCTTTGAACATAGTTACGCTTTGAACATAGTTACGCTTTGAACATAGTTACGCTTTGAACATAGTTACGCTTTGAACATAGTTACGTTTTGAACATAGTTACGCTTTGAACATAGTTACGCTTTGAACATAGTTATACTTTGAACATAGTTACACTTTGAACATAGTTACGCTTTGAACATAGTTACGCTTTGAACATAGTTACGTTTTGAACATAGTTACGCTTTGAACATAGTTACACTTTGAACATAGTTACGCTTTGAACATAGTTACGCTTTGAACATAGTTACACTTTGAACATAGTTACACTTTGAACATAGTTACACTTTGAACATAGTTAGACTTTGAGCATAGTTACACTTTGAACATCGTTACACTTTGAACATAGTTATACTTTGAACATAGTTACACTTTGAACATAGTTACGCTTTGAACATAGTTACACTTTGAACATAGTTACACTTTGAACATAGTTACACTTTGAACATAGTTACGCTTTGAACATAGTTACACTTTGAACATAGTTACACTTTGAACATAGTTACACTTTGAACATAGTTACGCTTTGAACATAGTTACACTTTGAACATAGGTACACTTTGAACATAGTTACACTTGGAACATAGTTACGCTTTGAACATAGTTACACTTTGAACATAGTTACACTTTGAACATAGTTAGACTTTGAGCATAGTTACACTTTGAACATAGTTACACTTTGAACATAGTTACACTTTGAACATAGTTACACTTTGAACATAGTTACGCTTTGAACATAGTTACGCTTTGAACATAGTTACACTTTGAACATAGTTACACTTTGAACATAGTTACACTTTGAACATAGTTACGCTTTGAACATAGTGACGCTTTGAACATAGTTACACTTTGAACATAGTTACACTTTGAACATAGTTACACTTTGAACATAGTTACGCTTTGAACATAGTTACACTTTGAACATAGTTAGACTTTGAACATAGTTACACTTTGAACATAGTTACACTTTGAACATAGTTACACTTTGAACATAGTTACACTTTGAACATAGTTACGCTTTGAACATAGTTACGCTTTGAACATAGTTACACTTTGAACATAGTTACACTTTGAACATAGTTACACTTTGAACATAGTTACGCTTTGAACATAGTTACACTTTGAACATAGTTACACTTTGAACATAGTTACACTTTGAACATAGTTACGCTTTGAACATAGTTACACTTTGAACATAGTTACACTTTGAACATAGTTACACTTTAAACATAGCTACGCTTTGAACATAGTTACACTTTGAACATAGTTACACTTTGAACATAGTTAGACTTTGAGCATAGTTACACTTTGGACATAGTTACACTTTGAACATAGTTACACTTTGAACATAGTTACACTTTGAACATAGTTACACTTTGAACATAGTTACGCTTTGAACATAGTTACACTTTGAACATAGTTACACTTTGAACATAGTTAGACTTTGAGCATAGTTACACTTTGAACATCGTTACACTTTGAACATAGTTACACTTTGAACATAGTTACACTTTGAACATAGTTACGCTTTGAACATAGTTACACTTTGAACATAGTTACACTTTGAACATAGTTACACTTTGAACATAGTTACGCTTTGAACATAGTTACACTTTGAACATAGTTACACTTTGAACATAGTTACACTTTGAACATAGTTACGCTTTGAACATAGTTACACTTTGAACATAGGTACACTTTGAACATAGTTACACTTGGAACATAGTTACGCTTTGAACATAGTTACACTTTGAACATAGTTACACTTTGAACATAGTTACACTTTGAACATAGTTACGCTTTGAACATAGTTACACTTTGAACATAGTTACACTTTGAACATAGTTACACTTTGAACATAGTTACACTTTGAACATAGTTACACTTTGAACATAGTTACACTTTGAACATAGTTACACTTTGAACATAGTTACGCTTTGAACATAGTGACGCTTTGAACATAGTTACACTTTGAACATAGTTACACTTTGAACATAGTCACGCTTTGAACATAGTTTCACTTTGAACATAGTTACACTTTGAACATAGTTAGACTTTGAGCATAGTTACACTTTGAACATAGTTACACTTTGAACATAGTTACACTTTGAACATAGTTACACTTTGAACATAGTTACGCTTTGAACATAGTTACACTTTGAACATAGTTACACTTTGAACATAGTTACGCTTTGAACATAGTTACACTTTGAACATAGTTACACTTTGAACATAGTTACACTTTGAACATAGTTACGCTTTGAACATAGTTACACTTTGAACATAGTTACGCTTTGAACATAGTTACACTTTGAACATTGTTACACTTTGAACATAGTTACACTTTGAACATAGTTACACTTTGAACATAGTTACGCTTTGAACATAGTTACACTTTGAACATAGTAACACTTTGAACATAGTTACGCTTTGAACATAGTTACACTTTGAACATAGTTACGCTTTGAACATAGTTACACTTTGAACATAGTTACATGTTTAAAACAAGAGAAAAAAATCCGCTCCAGCCTACATACTCTCTCATCCTTATGTAACACTCGTTCTTGTTCTCTCCTTGCATATTTTCTATACGGACACACATACAAGTAGGGAGGTCCCTACTTGTAACCTACATGTAAGGACCTACAACAAACTTGGGACTTTTGATTTTCTGGATTTACCTGGTTTCTGGATACAGGTTAAATAGATATTTCAAATAGTAAATTGTTTCTAATTTAGGCTCAAGACAAGTAATTTGCAGTAGGAAATTTGTCGATACTATCGATTCCAGTAATCGATTGGTTCATCATTTTATCGATCCTGAAGAGTTTAAAGGTATAGTTGATCTAGACTCACAACGTATAAAGACGGGAGGAATATTACAAGTTAATTTCACCGACGCCTTAACCATTCTACCAATGAACCAAACAACGAAACGAAAAGAACAGAACTATTTAACAGATACAACTAGATACACTTCCAAAGTAAGATTTGTTTGATCTTTCTTATTTTATTTGAAATACTTAAAGCACCTTTCATGTTTCTAGATTAGCTGTAACAATGTCCCTCAACTAAAAAAAAATCATATCATCTTGATTAAAGTAAGCAAGCGTTTGCCTAGGAATGAACTGATACCATACAGCGAATTGATGGAAACTCAGGTAACTCTGAAGAGAATTCCTGAAAAACTCGACATCGTAGCTTACTAACAACTGAAATAATTTATAATAGCACCCTGACACTTAAATAGATAAATAATGCATATATTCGAAATACATCGTTGTTAAGTGGAAGCTTCACAATTGGTTCGCCTAGAAAGACTCTGAAATAGTAGATGGGTTGGAAACCTAAGAAAAAACTACTATCAAGGTTGTATATCGAGAGAAAGACTACATATGTAAAACGACGGCTTGCAACCAATTAAATGGCACGGTAGGGACTAGGGAGTTCATAAGTATTTCATGGCTGCTAGAAAAATGTAAATATTTGTAGTTATATGAATACATTTACACAAGTATACATACATATCTATATACATACATTCATACATACGTGCAGACATAAACGAATGCATACACATCCATAAATTCATACATACTGTTGACAGAATCGACACACGCAGTGACTCCATCTAGATCACTATTGAATCTTGGTGCATCACAAACTAATGCTTGAGAGAACTACACACACACACACACACACACACACACACACACACACACACACACACAAACACATGATATACACACACATATATATATATATGATGGCCGTCGATTCGTGACCGAGGAAGACCATTGCCGACCTTCAGGAACATTGTGCGCTCTAGGACTAACTTATATTTTGCACTTGCGGCTCGGTTGGTGGCTAATGAGCCCTGCTATTGACAAGCATACACGACTGCAGACATTGCAATCCTAGATTTTCCACTTTTGGATATTCCCCCCAATTATATCCTTCGATCTTCTCCTTGAGTGCTGCACTTATGACGCCGAGGACTTGATTGTGACGTCTAGTGCTATCCTACAGTTTGACAGAACATGTCTCGCTGTCGCTTTCTCTCCGCATCTACATTCATCAGTTGTTTGTATGTTCCACCGGACTAAATTCGCTGGTGAGGGTAAAACGTCGAAGGTAGATTTGATCAGGAAGGATGTCCTTGCTTGTTCCCAAGCCTAAAGTTCCTTCCATCAGATTCTGCGACTAACAACATATTCCTCACGTCTCAGGCACTGTCCCTGTTGACTAGATTGCACCAAATGTACATTTCATGTACCACTGCCTCTTTAAATCTCTTTTACATTGCTCATGCAAAATGGCCTGAAATTGTACAACCCTAGACCAGCTCTTGCTTCTTGCGTCGCTCCGACTATGTCGGCGTGCGTTAGCTTTCCGATCGCCCTGTTTACTGCTTCTTTCGCTTTTTATTTCCTCCCTGTTCGTACCGTTGGAGGGTTTTCTCGGATGCTTTGAGCTTTCGAATACCTTAGCATCATTACTGTCTTTGCCTCTCTTCGGCGATTGATGCTATCGGTAGTTGCAGCACGGCTTTTCAGTATAGTGTAGTTGTATTCAGTGGTTTTGGAACACCAAGCCATTTTCTGATAAACTCACTGCATCTTTGATCCATCCTTTCTACTCTACTCGAGGCTATTTCGTACATTTGCAAAGGCCATATCATCCTTGGGTACAGTCCAAATTGCAGTA
>NC_142943.1:24540002-24550002 GCF_046866305.1 Octopus bimaculoides
AAGCCTATATCATTCAAAAGAGAAAAAAATTCTACATAAACTGTAAAACGTAAAATAATTTTTTACGGTTTTGTTAAAAATAAATTAATGAAGGAATAGAACTGTCAACATCGGTCTTAAACTTTTTGGCCAGTGTGTGTGTGTATATATATATTCAACTTTACGATGAAAGTAAACAAACAAAGTTTTTTTTTTTTTTAGAAGCGTTGAGATGTATTGTAGGATACAGAAATAAATTTAATTCTCAAACGCGTGATAATGCTATAAATAGCGTGATAAGGATAAATTATCCATTTACTGCAGAAAAATACGTTACTAGCCAGCCATGAGACTTGAATTCACATCTCTGTGATTACGCGTCAATTGTTTTACCATTAAACTAAACTGCCCAGCAACGAATTCTTCTGCAATTTTAGAACTTATAAATTTAGCTTCATAAGACGCTAACGTTAAATTCAACTTTACAATGAAAGTAAACAAAGTTTGTTCTCTTTTAGAAGCGTTGAGATACGTTTCAGAACTAAGGCTGTATCCATGCCGGAGCACCATATAAATGGTTAAGTTCCTCACGAGCAAGTTTTTTTTTAAGAAAACAAAGGAGAGAAAATACTTTGAGAACTTCATCATGCGGAGAAGAAAGAAAACATTTACATTTTTATCAAAGATGCTACCCGTTTCCATAATTAAAAAGCACGATTTACTCATGTTGCAAGTGAAAAGAATTTAAATGAATAAAGGATTTTTCATCCAATGCTTACTCGCTATTATCTATAATATTACTTGCTTCGAGATTAACCGTTTCTAAAAAAAATCATTTCACGTTGTCGAAGTTTCTAGATTCATACGACGTCAACAACACACAATTAATTATCGCTGGTAAGAATAAAATTTCGAAAATGATGGAAAAAAATCGAAAGATTGCTTTGGTTCAAAGGCAGATTGCTTGTGATGGTTACAAGAGATGCAGATTCGAGTCCCACGGCAATCCTTCGACTTTTTCTTCCCATGAAGTTTTCAACCCGACGTTTACACACTATTAGTTATAACTTTATTTGCTTCGAGATTCAAAGCCTTGTGAGTAGATTTGGTAGACGGAAACTGGAAGAAGCTGGTCGTATATATTTGTGTGTGTCTGTATTTGTCCCCCGCCATCGCTTGATAAACCGGTGTTGGTGTATTTATGTCTCTGTAACTTAGCGGTTCGGCAAATATTACCGATTGAATAGGTACTAGGCTTACAAAGAATAAGTCCTAGTGTCGATTTCTTCGAGTAACACCCTTCAAGGTGATGGTGCTCTAGCATGGCCGCAGTCAAATGACTGAAACAAGTATAAGAATAAAAGAGAATATATAAAAACATATATGTATATATATACACATGCGTATATATATGTGTATATATATATATATATGCACGCATGTATTCTCATACTTTCATATGAGCAGTTATATATATATATATATATATATATACACATATTTACACGCATAAATATATATATATTATTCACACATACATACACTCAAATGCACACAGGTACATGCGCACATAGATGCACACAAATATGCATACAATGAAGGGGCTGTAGAAGATTGAGTGGTTGAAGAGTGGCAGTAAGTTTGCTGCTGCAAAATATGGCAGACTGATTGCCATATTAACCAGATGCAGTAGGAGTTGATGCAGTAAATAGAAGCAGCTGTATTACTGCAGATTCCATTGCAACAGGCTGATTGCCATGGCAACCTCTGCATCTGATTGCTAGTTCATGAATGATGGGCCAACAAAATCAATTGTGCAACAGACGTGAGCTGAGCCAATGACAGTGGCTGTCTAGGTGGGTTGGGTGGTGGGCTGACAACCTCTTTTCTCTCTTTTCTAGGCTTACTGCTGTCTATGACGAGGTCGAGTTCCCTCCCCTGCCCCTCTTACATTACGACGGATGGTGGAGTTGGGGAGTGTAAAGTGCGGGGGTTTGGGACAGGGGATGGGGATGCCAACCCGCCCTCCGCGTCACATTTCCTCTCTCACCCCTCTTTCTCTCCGAGGCTACACAAGAAACCCTCTGCCTTCGCTCCCTCCAGTTCTCTCTCCCTGTCTGCCTTTCCTGGTTCTCTATTATGCCATGTAGGAGAGTTCCTACACACACACACATACACACACACACACACACACACACACACACACACACACACACACACACACACAAACACCTTTTTATTCGCATAAATATATGAGTATATTTTATGCACATATATACAGATACATATATCTACACACATACACATATATACATGTATAATCATATATATATACATATACATATATATTACATTTATATGCACACACACATATATATGTACATTCGTACATAATACATACATACATACATAGGCGTGTATGTATGTATATAAAGAAAAATGTTTAAGTATGTTCAAGTACGTATGTATACGTATAACATATATGTACTTATGTGCTTACATATACATATATATATATATATATATATATATATATATATATATATATATATATATATATATATATATAAGCACACGCACAAGCACACATACATATATACGTAGAGAACATGTATTGGCAGGCACATACCTACATATATATATATGTGTGTGTATATACATGTATATGTATATATATATATATATATATATATATATATATATATATATATATATATATGGATATATATATATATATATATATATATATATATATATATATATATATACATACTTACATGCATATATACATGCATGCTTGAATTCATACATACATACACACACACATACATACATACATACATACATACATACATACATACATACATACGTGCATACATACATACGTTCATACGTACATACATACAAACGTACATACATACGTACATACATACATAGAAATGAGTGAATGTATTGCTCGTTTTTCTGAGTTTCTTTTTCTTTTCAGGCCTCATATATGTCTGAGGGCGCGTTTTGATTCTACAAACAAGAATAGTTCTGTAAGGCAAATAGGCAAACACATACATTGACGCATGCACAAATATAGGTATGTACACATACCAACACCTGTGTATGTGTATATGTATGTATGGCCACACTCACACACAACACACACACCCCCACACACGCACACACCGACATATGTACGAACGCACGCGCGCACACATGTCGCTGCCTACATATTTACGTTACCGAATGAATAGTTGGTCAAATTATATTTTAAAATTCCAATTAGAAGGATTTCTCTATACACACATATATATTTATATATTCTGGTCTTCATATTTATGTGATACACACACACACACACACACACACACACACACACACACACACACACACACACACACACACATATATATGTACATACACAAAATCGATCAAACACAATGATATGGGACAGAGAAAAGTCTGTGTGCACTGTGGTAGAAATTTAGTTGACTGGCAGATTATTTTTTAGGAATAAAAAGGAAAAAAAAGAGCATCTATGCCGAATAATGAGAAATCTCTATATACTATACCCCGACTATAACTAGACTTATACCTATAATTATTGGGTACTGTTAGGTACTTGCTTATTATGTAACTGCCTCAGCATCGATCTTGCAGAGCTGAACTTCACAAAACAAGAAGGCATACGGCAAATTATGAAATTGTAATTACAAGGCACGTATAGCATTCTGAAAATATGTAAAACGTATACACATGTATACATGCAAAGATACAAATATATATATATATATACATATACATACATAAGTCATAATATACATATTCAAACAGGCATGCATTCATACATGCATATATATATATATATATATATATATATATATATATATATATATATATATATATATATATATATATATAAATATATATATATATATATAAATATATGTATATATATATGTGTGTGTATGTGTGTGTGTGTGTGTGTGTGTGTGTGTGTGTGTGTGCATGTGTGTGTATGTTTGTATGTATGTATCCATGTATATATATATATGTATATGATGGCTGTTCATTTGATAATTAGAAAAATATATCACCAGAAATGGCTGCGCGAAATGCAGGTGGAGAACAGCTTGCACAACACCCGAACAACTCTTACATTCTCTTAGTCAAGGATCTAAGGGACAAAATAAAAGAAGGCATATATCACATCAACTTTATCGGGTTTATTACTAGAATAACCTTCCTCTAAGAGACAGTCTGTAATTACAGTTAAAGTGTCATTCACTGCTCGTAGCGACAGTAAGTTCGTACGCTATTGTCAGATAGTCTTTGACCCAATACTAGCTTCCTCAGTCGATATCCCCACTGTCTTTGTACTACTGGGTTTCATGTAACCTCCCTCATCAGACTGGCTTTCTTGAAAATCCCTCATCAGACTGACAGCCCGACCATGCAGCATGTTGTGCTGGATCACATGTTACGAGTAATTTGCTTCTATGCCAGGCTGCTAGGGTACACAGAACACTGAGTCATCTAAAAAGGTTTTTAATTGACGAGGATTGCAGGCTTAACACAAGATTGGTTTGGAACAGGTTTGTGCATGTCCACAGACGTTTTAAGATTTGGAGAGAATGTGAGGGCTTTGCAAGCAACAAAGAGATGATCTATGAATAGTTACATTTGAGTCTCAGTATGTGTCACTATGTCACAATTACTTACATATAAAGGATCTCTGATATGGGCGATAGTTTAGTTGAAAATAAAATAGAACGACTATAACGTGGTCATTTTGCTTGCTAGAAATAGCAACCAAATATTTTTCATATAACATCATTCCGTCTTAAAAAAACAAACAAACAAGAGTACAGGACAACACGCATAAATAGATGGGTTGATCATGACTCGAAAGCCTTTGGTAATCGATGCTACCTTTGGACTTGAAAGATAACAGTTAATAACAACGTTTTCTTTCCAGTGTAGAAGGATGAATCTGATATTCATACATAAGCGGTTTAGCCACGACTGCGTGGTTAAAATACAGTGGCAAATAGTTACTGGAAACACAGATGCAGTATCGAAACAGTATTACACCAAAGTTGTAAAAACATTTCTCACCTGCACGTTCCTCTGAGATGGCAATACGCTACAATAGATTTTCAGTACATAAAAAAGAAAATGTACTGTTAGCGAAGTCATACAAAGATTGGAACCATCTAACACACTTATCTACAAATTCAGTCAGTAAGTATAACTGAGACTATTTAAGATTTTTGGAAACTAGCATATCATGAGCGTAGTAGTTGAAGCCTAAGCTCTAAAGAAAAGTCTTTTTTTATATTTAGGGATTAGGTTATTCGTTACAGAATGAATTTTAAAAGAAGAGCATACATACATACATACATACATACATACATACATACATACATACACATATACATACAGACAGATAAACAGATCTGCATACATATGTATGTATACTTACACGCCATCGAAGTCAGTCACATTGGTAGAAGGGGCTAGTTATTCTTTCGTGTAATACATATTCCCTAAGCAGTTACCATAAATACAAGTATGGAAAAAAAAGGTTATCTTCATTGAGAAAATGCAAAGAAAAAAAGCGTCAGTTTAGAGAAGATAGAGACATGAATCACGCAGTAAAGTTAAAATGGTAAACAGTATGTGGATTACCACTTCATAAAATTATTACAAGACAGGAAATCAAAACTGTCAAAAGAAATTCCAGCAGACTTTTGAATCAGACCAAAATCACAAAAGAATAGAAAGGAATCTTCGATCGGTAATATGAAAGGGATAGAAAACTACTGGGGTGAACTTGTATTTCGAGTGAAGCATCTGCACAAGCAAGAGTATTCGTTGAGAAGAGATATGTTGCTTTACCGAGTAGATATTAAATCTTAGGGTAGAAATACTCAGCAAAAAAGAAACATCAACAAAAAGTTGTTTAGATAGATTACCGCAAACCATAGGCTATTAAGAACATTGATAGGCATTGCAGCTAGATGCACCACATCCCACTTATTCCCTATGCGAGAACAGAAGATAGCTAAATAGCCACTCAATAAAAGAGGTAAGAATACCTACAAACCTCCACGATGTGATAGAAAATGTTGGTTGTGCTATATTATAATGGGATATATTATGCCTGACGCCAACATCTCCGCAAAAGTCCACAAGAAAAATCTTCCTTTGCAGCCTCGTGACAATTAAACCGCAGGTACAATCAATCCCACAAGCTTCCACAAAGTTTCTGTCTCCCCAATTTCTCAGGCTTGGGTCAATTTGAAGCTGCACAAGATACCACGCAGTGGGAACGAACCAGTGACCTGGCCACATTACATTATTTAGCCACATTACATTCATACGATACTAATTTTCCCCTCTTCCAAGAGAGAGGTTGTCACAACTTGTGAGTGCCATTGGTTACAGATCCTGTTCAGTTATGATTCAGTTATGCTAATGAAATAATGACAACAATTAGAGAGACTGGACAGAGAAGGATATGTTCCATGTTTAGATTAGCACACTGCATGTCATGTGTTAAAGTCTAGAATGTTTGAGTGTGCTGCGTGGACCTCAAGTAAGTGAAGGTAGAGTTTGTGGATCATTCCACTTACCTGTCTTAAGTCTGTGGGAACAGGGATGACCTGGGGCTAAACAATAATAAGAATTAAAATGATTCATTTGCACACTGGCTTCTATTTAGAATCTAAGCTCCACACTTTAGGGGATGAGATAAATAACCTTGGTATTTTGTAGAAAATGTGAAACGTTGACGATCGAAGTCAATGGAATATCAGAACTCTTAATTTGGTGTCATGGTGTGACCTGACACCGAGTATCAACCTGAGACAGCATTGGTGACATCAGATAATTTAAAGGGTAAATTCAAAATCAGGCTTCGCTTGGCTGTGTGGTAAGAAACTTACTTCTCAACGACATGGTTCCGGGTTCAGTCTCACTGCGTGGAACCTTAGGTAAGTGTCTTCTACAATAGCCTTGAGTGGATTTGGTAACCGGAACCTGAAAGAAGACCGTCATATATATATATGTCTGTGTGTTTTTGTGTCTGTGCTTGTCCCACAACTTGACACCCGGTGTTGGTGTGTTTACGCTCCCCGTAACTAAGAGGCTCGACAAAAGAAATTGATTGAATAAGTATAGTGCTTAAAAAAGTATTGGGATCAATTCATTCGATCAAAACGTTGCCCCAACATGGCCGCAGTCTAATGATTGAAACAAGGGAAAGAAAAAAAATGCTGTTAAATCTTTATTGACAAACAGTGGTCGGACTGGGAAATCGAACTCATCATTATTGGACCCACTTCCCCGATCTCAGTAAATTAAGTATGATTAATCTATCTATATATCTATCTTTATATTTTTTTTAGTTCTTTATGTCCTCTGTGGTTGTATTTTCATGAAATCAATGGCGCCTTTTCCTAAATATACATACACATAGACCAAACCAACATTCAGACTATATTACACACACACACACACACACACACACACACACACACACACACACACACACACACACACACACACACACACACACACAAACACACGCATACACATTGTAACAATGGTAGAAACACTTGTTTTAGAACTGATTGTTACAACAATAATGCAAACATTATTTTACCTCCTCCTCCTCCTCCCTCACTTTGCTAACTCGTTACGTATAGCCCCTTAACAGTATATCTATGCTGTTTGAATATATATGTGTATTTACATAAACGTGTATGTATATGTGTACGCCTGTGTGTTTGTAGATGTGTAAAAGTTATTGCGTGTTTGTGCGTTCGTGTCTTTATCTTTTAGTCAGAAAGGAACGGTAGTGTTCGCGGCCGCCGCAGGACATCGAGTCTACTGAGAGGGGAGGAGGAGAAAAGGGTGGAAGGAGGAAGATGTCCTCAAACTTGAAACCTGACCCGAAGGTTTGCAACACGGTAGAGTCTACTAAATGTACAAAGGCTTCTAGCTGACGGAATACATCTACGACTCAAGTGTGAATATGCGTGTATTAGCCAAAATACGTGTGTAGAAGTGAAGGTACGTGTGTATGGATATTGGTGAATATGTGTGTATGTATCTCTATATTTGTATATGCATCTACATACATACATACATACATACATACATACATACATGATGTAATCTAAGAATGCTTCAATAAAATGCTACGGAAACAGCCGTAGTAAATTTTAAACCCATTTTTGTTCTTTTTATATGAATATATGTGCATGTGTGTGTGCGTGTGAGTACGTGTGTGTGTGTATGTGTGTGTATGTTTGTGTATGTATGTATGTATATATATATATATATATATATATATATATATATACATGAATGTATTTTTGTATACTAAATTATGTATAAACGTGTGTATAGAGGTATATGTATGCAAATATTTGCACACACATATATGTCCAAGCATGTGTGTACGTATGTATGCATACATATACACATATATATACATGCACACACACATGCACACACTCATACACACACATATACACACACACACATACAAAGGCACAAATATTGTCATCCACTTACATATTTATACTCTGACATACATAGACAACATATACAAATGCCTATACAGACACACTTCTGAATATTTTTCCTTGAATGTATATATATTTCTAAAGGCGCAGGCGTGGCTGTGTGGTAAGATATTTACTTCCCAACCACATACATCATATGTATATATGTGTGTGTATGTGCGTCTGTGTTTGTGTTTCGCCCCACCACTACTGCTTGGTAACCGCTATTGGTGTGTGTAGGCCCCCGCGATCTAGCGGTTCGGCAAACGATATCGGTAGAATAAGTACAAGGCCTAAAACAAAACAGGTACTGGGCTCGATTCTGTCAACTAATATTCTTTAAAGCACTGCTCCAGCATAGCAGCAGTTTAATTACTGAAACAAAAGATAGATGGTAAACTATATGAAGGTGTGTATGTTTGTATGTATTCATGTATGTATATATATGTAGGTATATATAACAAATTGTATATATTTAGTAATACATTAGTCATTGTACACATGTATATGTTATTGCACAAGACCAGCATTCTATACATACATACATGCATGCATACATGCATACATACATGCATACATATATGCATACATACATGCATACATACATACATATATACATACAAACATACACACACACGCACGTATATATGTATACATGGATGGAGTATTTGTGTGAAAGTAAGTTCTCTTGGTGGAGACAACGACTGTATGTATATATATGTATCGGAATTTGTGTGCCTCTATATATATAAGTCTACTTATATGTAACAGTATGCACACACACACACACACAAGCGCACACACACACATATACACACACATTGCTAAGTATGTGTATAAGTGCTTGACCTTGTATGTATAAGTGTGCTTTCGTGTCACTTGGTGTGTGTATGTGTAAATCTGCGGAGATAAATATATTAGTATAAATGTATGTATGCATGTATATATGTGTATACACAAATACACATCCACACATATGTGTTTATGTGTGGATGTGTGTTTGTGTACCTTTGTCGCGCCATCCATTAAATGTTCACATTTGTTTATGTAATATATATATATATATATATATATATATATATATATATATATATATATATATATATATATATATATATACATATACATATATATATACATATATATGTATGTATGTACACACAATCTATGCATGTATATATGTGTGTGCATACATGTATTTGTGAAGGTGAGGTGTGTGTGGAGAAATTTCTGTGTGTGTATGTGTGAGTGTAGCTGTGTGAGTAGGAAGAGAAAAGAGGAGGAAAAGGGGTAGTAGCAGGAGGAGTAGGAGGTGCAGCCAGCAGCAAGAGGTGCAGTGATGCATGTACGCAATCTCAGCATAGTCTGCTGTCTTTTAGAAGCTTTTATCTATTTATTTATTTATTCAGCCAGGAATGTTTGTAGTGTCGGCACCACTTTAATTGTCACCCCACCCC
>NC_142943.1:24555002-24570002 GCF_046866305.1 Octopus bimaculoides
TATATATATATATATATATATATATATATATATATACACACACACACACACACACACACACACACACACACACACACACACACACATATATATATATATATATATATATATATATATATATACAAACGTGCATACATGGAAACATACATCTATATAAATTGCATACATATATGTGCGAGTGGAGTTGTATAGACAGGAGTGGAAGTCAGTAGTTCGCATGGGATGGAGGTGGATAGGTGGATATCGTTGCCAGCGATGGAGATGTCATGAAAGGTGAATTTGAAGACGAGGCGAAAAGAGTTGATAATAACAGATGCAACTATCTCAAGGAAACGGAAGGACCAACGTTTAATATCCAAATTCAGAAACCATGGCACCATGTTTATTATAACAAAACCTGGTATCTTACTCTGAGTTTCATCGCTACATGGGCAATTCATGACGGAGATGAACAACACAGACTGCAGTTAAACTTAGAGTTGACTCAAATTTTGGTATAATTACGGCTAGCGTTATAAATGTATAATTTTGCCATCGAGGTAATATCAAGAAATATGATAAACACAATAATTATAATTTAACTTTATCAAATTTCTTGGTGCTTATACAAAATGATGAAATGAATATTAATTTTCAAAAGAAAAATATTGGCTTCAAATTTTGACACAAGATCAGCAATTACGGTGATTGGGGACAGTCGATCATGTAGACTTCCATGTTCGACTGGCTGTCATTTTCATAGAGTCCGGAGGAGATGAATGGTATTATCTACCTCGTAGGAATTTGAACTCAGAACGTAGAGACGGACGAAATGCCACTAAGAATTTTTTCTCGGTCTGCTAACGAGTCTGCCAGCTCATCGCTTTCTTCAAATAGACAAATATTAACTAACTTAAAATAAAATTCGACAAAACAAATTTCACATTTGTGTATTTGCAATAAATATGTTATTATTTTTCATAATCCAATCAACGTAATCACAATCTAGTCCATCGAATACCTCTCTGTGCAAAATTTCATAAAATAAATGTTTATTTTTCAGAATGTTGTCAACCTGCACATCTTTTATTAATGGTCTCAGTGACTCTCTTTTACTCCTTCTTACTCCATCTCTCTATACGGTGTAAAGGTTGATTGCAGAAATTAACCAACCAGTCAACATTTGTATCGGCTATTATTAAATATGTGACTTTTTCTCTCTCACTGTATGTAACATTCTTTTACTCATTGCCTCCCACCAAGCACTCATCCTACACCTCTTATGCTAACTCTCTCAGTCTCTCTTTTACTCTTTCTCCCCTTCTTTCTATAAACGATGTAAATCGTAATTGAAGAAATCATTCAAGCAATCATGCAAGCAAACAAGAAAGCAAGCAAGCAATCAAACAACCAACTAACTAATCTTCCAACAAACATTTATATATATATATATATATATATATATATATATATATATATATATATATATATATATAGTACTTATTCTATCGGTCTCTTTCGCCGAACAGGTAATTTACGGGGACGTAAACAAACCTACAGCAGTTGCCAAGTGGTGGTGGGGGATAAACACAAATACAGACACACACAGACACACAGACACACAGACACACAGACACACACGACACATACACACACACACATATACATATATATACAACGGGCTTCTCTCAATTTCCGTCTGTAAACCAATTCACAAAACTTTGCTCGGCACGAAGCTATAATAGAAGATACTTGCCTAAGGTTCCACGCAGTTGGACTGAACTCGTAACCATTTGGATGGGAAGCAAATTTCTCACCATTATATATATATATATATATATATATATGTATATATATATATATATATATATATATATATATATATATATATATATATATATATATATATATATATATGCATATGTAATTAAATGAGGCAGCTAGTTAGCAGGGTTTCAGAAAAAAGGAAAACAATAAACGTCATTAAATATGAGAGTGTTAGGGCAGCTACACAGCTAGAAATAAGAGCTAAATGGCTCTGTTGCTGCTGTCAACGCACATATAATTGTGTAAATACACGCCGGGAGCGTCCGTAGATGCCGGCATGTATGTATACAATTATATGTGCGTTGACAACAGCAACAGAGCCATCTAGCTGTTATTTCTAACAGTGTTGGTGTTCTAACACCCTCAGTCATACAAACACACACACACACACACACACACACACACACACACACACACACACACACACACACACACACACACACACACACAGAAATATTTCTGTTCGTATGTAAGAACATTTATTTGTATGTACATCCATCCATACACACACACACATACAGATGTCTATCTGTGTAGGGGTAGGGTGTTAACAACTCTACGCATGGGTTGTTACATTTGTGGTATTTCAAAGGGGCTTATGGGTTTACGTGGCACATCTGCTTCGAGTTTCTGTAAGATCTGAGCTTCTTTATTTATATTACGATGTGCATTAGTGTTTATTTTTCCGTATATATTTGTAAGGTTGTTCAAAACAAACCTGAAATGTGTTGCAATGTCAGTCGCTTGGGATATTTTCTCTTGTCAGTGTTAACAAATATTTTCTGAAGAGTTTTAGCATTTTTGTGTTTTCTTTTTAAAACGCTTTCGAAAGGTGTTTCTTATTTCAGGTCCCCTTATAATGTCTTACACAGAGGAAAATTTCTATCCTAAAGCCATATCTTCGTTTACTAAAGACCTCGGTCGAGTTGTTATCGAAGAAACAAGATTTTCAGCGCATTCTGTTATCTGGTTTTCCGCTTGTTCAGTTTAACGCTTTCAATAGGCATTTCTCAGCGGCATAAGAATGTTCTTCAGGGAATATGGAATTGGGTGTTGGCACATCCTCAGTTATCTGTCTGCTTACAATCCTTCATAAGAAAGGCACTCCCCCCCCCAAATATCATCATTCTCTGTCTCTCTCTTTATATATATATACATGTATATATAATAATAATAAATGGAGCAAAACGCATATAAACAAAAGTTCCTTTAATTCCTACATATGTTTCAAAATATATGTGCACTCTACTCCAAAGAAGTAAGAGGTGCTGGAATTGCGCACACACACACACACACACACACACACACACACACACACACACACACACACACACACACACACACACACACACACACATATACATAAACGCAAAGAGAAAGTACTCAATACATATCCATACATATTCTTTTAGTTCTGTTTCTGTTATTCTTTTCCATTCTTCTATATATATTACTGTATCTTTCTCTTTCACCTTCGCCTTATTCTTTATTACAATGCAAACCAGAGCACATCCGTCTTCTCATCTCCACCTAACCATTTTGCCCTCGTTTTGTTTTCTCTTCTTATTCAGTTACACACTTGATCACAAACCTTACACCATCTTTCGTTTTTGCATTTCCCTCTAATTTATTGTTTCTCAACAATTTCTTTTACCTGTGGAACCCTTTGATTCCTATTTTACTTGGATGGACCTTCATAGCCATTCAATGATTAAAGAATTATATTTTTATAATTATATAATATAAAAAAGTTGTGAAGATATTTTGCGTATTGGAGAAATATAACCAGTTTATTGCACATAAATTTTAGCAACAAATCTTAATTGAACCCCCAGGGGCATATGGACCCTAGTTGAGAACCAGGAGAGCTTCTGACAAATTCTCGCTTATTAGAAAGCGAAACGACCCGTTTTATGCGACGAAAACAGTGAAGTTTGGGGGTAAGAGTCTGGTGCTTTGGGGATACATAATAAGTGATGGTTCAAGAAAGTTGGTTAAAATTGACGGTAACTTGAATACATCCAGTTGATGAAGGGCAATTTGATACCAGACTTAGATGCAGGTGAGATTTTTCAGCATGACGGAGCTCCATGTCACAGATCATGTGCAACACAACAGAGTCTGGCTGATGAAGGTGTTACTGTATTGAAAGATTGCCCATCTCAGAGCCTTGACTTGAATATCATTGAGCAAATGTGGACAGAACTAAAGAGAAGAGTTCGTCAGAAGAATCCACGCAATCTTGAAGAGTTGCAGGAGCTCACCACAGAGAATGGCATCTCATACCTGTGAAGACGGTGAAGGATTTCTACGCATCTCTTCCCAGGTGCATTGAAGCAATTATTCAAGTTAAGGGAAGCCACACGAAATATTAACAATGTATAGTAACTTCTTGAAATGAATATTATGTAACAAATTTTCATTATAGACATTTTTCTGTTTTAAAACACTGTATCATGATTGGCTTATGTGAGGTGGCCGAAATCTTTTGCACGGCCTCTTTTGGTGGTCGTCCCGCATCGTCCCCTCTCATTCAGAACCCGTACTACAAAATATAATGATTAGGTAGGGAAATGACTCCAACATCTGTAAAAATGCAATGCAAAACTTCCACTTATAAGTTGGAAATTAATAGAAATTTACAATAGTTTAAAGTGGCCGAAGACCTTTGCACAGTAGTATATTAACCACTTATTTATAATTGAGTCATAGTCGTATCAAAAAATCATCATTTGTACTTCACATTAAGGCATGTGTAAACCTCACTTTTAATTGCTGTTATTATAAGTTAGAGAATCGTTAGGAAGCCAGGTAAAACGCTTAGTGGCATTTCGTCCGTCTTTACATTCTGAGTTCAAATTCCGCCGAGGTCGACTTTGCCTTACATCTTTTCGAGGTCGATAAATTAAGTACCAGTAAAACACTGGGGTCGATGTAATCAGCTCATCCCCTCTCCCAAAATTGCTGCCCATGTGGCAAAATTTGAAACCATTATTAGTTCTATAGCTCTCTGTCTACCTGCCTGTCTCACTTGCACCTCTACTCATTCACTCTCCCCTCTCTACGCGTGTGTGTGTGTGTATGTGTGTGTGTGTGTGTGTGTGTTTAGGTGTAGTGAACTCATACATTTCCTGAAAAGAATATATAAAATATGCATATACAAGCGCAAGCGTGGCTGTATTGTAAGAGGTTTGCTTCCAGGGTTCAATCCTACTGTGTGGCACCTTGGGCAAGCGTCTTCTGTGATACCTTGGGATCGACCAAAGCCTTGTGAGTGGATTTGGTAGACGGAAATTGTAAAGAACCCGTCGTATACATACATGCATACATACATACATGCATACATACATACATGCATACATACATGTTTAAGAGGATGAGGATTGATCAAAAAGGTATTATAAAAATTCAGCTGGTTGGAGCGTTCTAAGAGGTACTAAAGTTGTCAAGAACTCAACTGTCAGTTAAACACATTTGAAATCTGATGAATACAATATTTATGAAAGTGCTAATTTTGTTAAAATACCATAATAAAAACGTGAAAACCAGGCTGTGTACTGAATCGATTTGTTCGACTAAACCTTTCAAGGATGGCTGCAGTACAATGGCAAGTAGGAGACGAAAGATGCATATATATGCATATATATGTATATATATATATATATATATATATCCAAAGTTTTAAATTCAAAAGAGAGAGTTTTATTCCTATGTCAACATATATATATATATGCTTATACACATATATGCACACACACACACACACACACACATACACACACATGCAGATATATGTATGCATGGATTATTATATAATATAGCAATGTCAATGAGATCGAATTTCAATGAAACAATTGTAAATTAATGTAATAAAAGATTTAATCCGTTATATGCATGTATGTTTGTGCATATGCAATGAAGTTGCACCGTTGTATGTGTGTATATTGGTGCATATTTTGGATGATGGTTTTTATGGAACGAAAATCATGTGCACAAAGTATACTTTATGGAGCATGAATGCATGCATATTTGTGTATGTTTGTGGGTGAAATGCAGACTCAATACATTTTTCTACGCTGTGTCGTCTGGACTAGCTTCACAGTGTGTGTGTGTGTGTGTGTGTGTGTGTGTGTGTGTGTGTGGTGAGACACAGAGTTGTGTGTGTGCGTACGTGTGAGAATATGTGTGGTGAGCGTGTGTATATATGAGTGAATGTATGCATGCATTGCATATGTGAATGTATAACACCGTACAAGGTAATTCGCAATTAGTATGTGAGAGTAAACCAGTATACGTGTGTATGCATGCATGTATGTATGAATGTATATATGTTTGTATGCATGTATTTATGTATGTGTGCATATATATATATATACATACATACACACACATACATATACGCGTGCGCGCGCACACACACACACACATGGCGAGTGCGTGTTTGTGTGTGTGTGAGTGTGTACGTATGTGTGGGTATCTGTGTGTCAATCTAACTACCTATATACACTTTTATTAATTAATTAGATGTTTCCACTTGTTAATTACATGCAATTTTTTTCTTTCTCTTCTCTTGATGCTGCTTTCGTTGTTGTTTCCTTGTTATTACCTTTGTTGTTGTTGTTGTTGTTGCTGTTTTGGTCGTTGCCTTTGTTGTTACGTTTCCTGCATTATTGACGTTTCAGCGCTGCTGCTGCTGAACTTGCTGTTGATGTTGTTGCTGTTCCTGTTGTTATTGCTGCTGTTTGGCTGTTGTAGTTGCTGATGGCGTTGTTAGTCTTCGAGTTGTATCACTCCTGTTCCTCTTGTAGACTTGCTCTGTATGCATGCATGTATGTATGTATGTATGTATGTATGTATGTATGTATGCATGCATATATGTATGTATGTATGTACGTATGTATGTATGTACGTATGCATGTATGTATGCGTGTACCTCTATGTATGTATTTCAAACTTACGGTGATCCGAGCAGTTTTAGTCGATCGAATTTAGCCTTAGTATTTATTTTTCTCCACGCCAGGTACTTATTCTATCGATCTCTTCTTCCCAACCGCTTAGTTACGGGGATGTAAGCAAATCATGCCACTCCAGTAATAATAGGTATAACGATGAAAATGTATTTTAGTACTGTATTTGAGGATTTCTCACGAATAATCCATCCATTAGCATATTTACATTTTCTAGTCCCAGACAATAATATCTGGTCGTTTGTCTTTTAATTTGGATGCTGTTTTTGTTCTTAGGTTTCACCGATATTCTCATAATCCTTTGGTTTTCATATATTTGCGTTTATTTGACCTTATCTCAGTCTATCCCAGAATATTGTGGCTAGCACTTCATGTCGCATGGTAAGTTAGTATCTAGTTGTCATTCTTTCACAATTAGAAACAATATGATTAAAGCCTTCAGTTTTGATTTTCTATAGTCTACGCCTGTCGTTAGTTGGATAATTTCTTTTCTTTTACTCAGTAGATATCATAGGAGGGTTTTTGCTCCTGGGTTGCATGGATATCATAAGCTTGTCAGTTGTCCATTCCGCCATGTTGTTTATATCACGTGAAAACACACACCCACCCACACACACACACACACACACACGTACACACACACAAATTTCTTTACCCCAACCCTAAGTCTATCCATCATGCTCATGTAACGAAGATCATGTATTGTATTGTAGCGATGATCTTGTCGGCTGTCTTTTGAGCGTGACCTTCACCAGAACCTTCCTTGTTATATGTTGCTGCAAACAGATTTGTCTCCTTTGCTCTTGTGAGGTTGGTAATGATATTAGCATTCATCCAATGCTGGGGTATACACTCATGGTTCCAATCGATGTAGTGTTTTTGTGTAGTGACAACCTTCTTCGTTAAAGATCACTTCTGCAATACTGTTCGATCAAAAGAGCTTCTCGGCTGCATTAACTTCAGTGAAAGTCGGAGGTCCGTCAAGGCAGTGGACGATGGGCATTCCACAAAACGCTTCCATAACTTCCGTATCCACTTGCTTAGGCTTGTTTGGGAGCTGCTTGAAGTGTTCTTCCCAACGTTCCACTATTACTGATTGGTCTTTTAGTGGAGATGTGCCATCTATTGGCTAATTGATACCATACAGAAATTCCTGGGGTGGGGGTGGGTCGTCATAGAAAGTCTTTATATCTTCTTGAAATGTGCGCATGTCACGCTTGTTTGTATCTATTTAGGTATCTCGAGCTTTACTAGCTATCATTGACTTTTCAGAGCACGATGGATGGTTTTAGACACACTCCGAATCACAGCTCGCCACTACTCTTTTACAGTGTCTGACGAGGAATTGTTCAGAGTGGCTCATTAGAATTTATATCTACCATTCAGAAGCATATCGTTTGTCCTCATTGAGACAGTGACACATACAGAAGGAAACACAATTCATAGCGCACTAAGAGGAGTTAGAGACACACATAAAGCCGCCGCATACACGCATAAACACATTCATACACATACAATGTATAGAAAACTAAATGAGGTCGCTTAGGTAGATAAGCATACAATTCATGCGATGTATTATACTTCAGCAGTTCCTTTTGTTGTTTAACCGAGGCCAGTCTTGATTGAATAAACCTTTGATCAAAACTCTTCTAGACTTAAATCTTCTTGTATATTTGTGAGACATATTGTATTCAAAGATACATTATCTAGTGTATCCTTCTTAGGTGATAGATTTGATTTAGTTTCTACTTCTAGCAGTTCGAGAGACATATAGAGACTCCCTCTACGCGTTGCTGTTTAGCCCATGGTCAACCCTAATCGAACAGAATTATAATCGAAAGCATTTTAGCTGTGATTATTCCATCTTGCTCAGTGTATCGTTCTCTTTTTAAAGAATTAGGTTGTGAGTTGAACGAGATTTAGCTGCTATTTATATCAAGTTAAGCAACTGAATGTAAGCTCCCTCATTAGTTTGTAGTTGTTGTCGCTGTTGATTTTGGTTTTGCTGTTCATTCTGTTGTCACTGATGATTCTCTTGTAGTTGTTCTTGTTGTCTCGTCATTCTCTGATGTTGCTCCTGATGCTGCTATTTCTGCTGTTGCTATTGTTGCAGCAGTTATTGCTGCTTCTGTTCCTCATTCTGCTGCATGCTATTTCTGCAGTAGTTGCAGGCAGCTGTTCTGTTCATGTTGCAGTAGTTGAAGCTATTGCTGCTGTCTGCTTCTGTCTGCTGTCAAGTATTTCGACATCTGTTAGCAACACTAGTGTAATAGATAATTTGATTAATTACTCAATTATCGTGTACAAACCATTAATTACGACCAGTTTGTACTCTGTCCAAAATGTTAGAAGATGTAGTAGCAATGTTCACGAATATGTGCGAGTTTAATTCTTGGAATGTTCCGTGGCGAAATATATATTGTCTTTCTTGTAACTGCAACAATATGCTCGATATTATTTTCATACTAAAAGAAATATAAATAGAATTTGTAATTTTCATGCCTTTGACAAAACTATCAGAAAAAAAATATAAAAGGAAAGAGCTTCAACGAGTAAGTTAAACTGGGCCGCAGTGGATTGGGCACAAGAATCAGAATATCAAACAAACTGCCTGTGCAATTGAGTTACGAACTCCTGCGTCTTGAGTTCAAATCCGTCGGAGGTCAACGTTCCGTTTTGACGTGTCATTGTCAAGAAAATAAAATACGGGTTTGGGGTCGGTTTAAATTTCCTATGATCCATCATAGATATGAACGGAATTCTAATAAGTAATATTAAACTTGCTTAAAGCTTCTCGATGCCATAGAGATCTCGTCAATAGTCAAAGTTAACAGATATAGAACGTTTGAATATTGGTTTCAAATTATGGCACAATGCTAGCAATGTAAGGGAGGAGAAAATCGATTACATCGTCCCCAGTGCTCAACTGGTACTTATTTAATCATCCCCGAAAGGATGAAAGGCAAAGTCGACGTCGTCGGAATTTGAACTCAGAACGTAAAGATAGACGAAATGCCGCTAATCATCTTGCACTGCGTGCTAACGATTGTGCCAGCTCGACGCCTTGTGGACGTTTGGATATTGATGTCACTTGTGAGAATTTTAGTAATATACATGAAACAAAAAATATTTACCGCACTCAGTCCATAACGAGTAGTAGGAGTTCGCTTCTACAGTAACCACCATGGTCAATGGAATCACAATGGTTTCATATAACACTTATTTCCTGGTCTTTTATGTGTACATTTGCATCCATATGTATGTGCGTAAATATTATTGCAAGAGTGGATCTGGATGTTTTCACACACACACACACAGACACACACACACACACGTTTATATGCTCGTCTGTATATCTTTTATCATATACAGACACACATGTACATATATACAACGGGCTACTTTCAGTTTCCGTCTACCAAATCCATTCAAAAGGCTTTCGTCGGTCGGGGCTATAGTAGAAGACACTTGTTCAAGGTGCCATGCGGTGGGACAGAACTTTGGACAAACATGTGGTTGGGAAGCTACCTTTTTACCACACAACCACGCCTGCGAATATAAATAGCAGCAGAACGTGTATATCTACACATGTGCATTTGTATTCGCCACAGACCAAAACATCTGGAATGTTTTACTATTTTTACAGTATCCTTCAAGCAATTGCTTAATTAGCTGTGTCTGTTGTATTCTCATTAGTTCGCTACAGATGTTTTCTTTTCCGATCCTTTAACATTATGTTAACATTTGTTGGATAACGGATTTCTACAAGCATGTACAGTTTATTTTCTCGGTCCCAGATAATGATATCTGTTCGGTTAAACCTTCATTTTACAGAGACTTTTAATAAAACCACCCACGAGCATTATTTCACACGACCCAAGAGTATAACTTCTATATATTTATTGGGTTGGCAACTAAGCTCCCGCCGTTTTTTCTTAATTTTGGAATTCATTGCGTTTTTAAATTTTGGAATCTGTTTTTTTCGAGAATTCTATTTTTGAATCATTTTGGAATCTATTTTGTTTTTTTTTTCTAGTTAATTTTAGTTAATTTTTGTTTATTTTTAGATCATTAAAATGGAAACGAGCATTTTCGACACCTCCTTCTTTTTGCTTTTAATCAAGGTTCTAAGGCCGCAAAGGCTGCTCGCGACATTTGTGCTGTGTATGGAGAGGGTGCCATAGCTGAAAGAACCACTCGTGATTGGTATGTCAAGTTCAAAAATGGCAATTTTGACCTCAAAGACGCACCTCGTTCTGGCCGTTCAGTTGAGTTCGATGAAGAGCGATTAAACCAACTTTTGCACGAAATTTCTCGTCAAACATCAAGGGAACTGGCAGAGAAATGCTCCTACACTGCTATAGAGAAGCATCTTCACTCGATAGGAAAGGTTCAGAAGTATGGAGCATGGGTTCCGCATGCTTTAAGTGACAACAGCAAAAATCAACGAGCCACAATCACTGCTCAACTCATGGACACTAGTAACGATTTCATTACCGAATTGTTACTGGCGACGAAAAATGGTGCCTGTACATCAATATGAAGCAGCGTAAACAAGCGACACCACGCGTGAAACAATATCTTCATCCGCTTAAAGCGATATTGTGCGTATGGTGGGACTAGGAAGGGATTATCCATTACGAATTGCTTGAACGGAACCAAACGGTCAACGCGGAACTCCATGTTCAACAGATGGAACGACTCAACACGGCTATTCAAGAGAAAAGACTTAATCGGCAGCATGGAGTTCTTTTGCTGCACGACAACGCCCGCCCTCATATTGCCAATATGACCAAGGAAGCCATTCAAACGCATGGCTGGGAAGTGCTGCCACACCAACCCTACTGTCCTGATTTGGCACCAACGGATTTCCACCTCTTTCGATCTCTTTCAAATGCTATGCGCAGAGTTTCGTTCAATCCTAATGCAGAATTGAGAACTTGGTTGGATCAATTTTTCGAGTCGAAATCGGGTGATTTCTACCAACGAGGTATTGAAAATCTTGTTGAACGTTGGGAAGAAGTTGTAAACAAGGGTGAATACATTATTGATTAATTAGTTGTTATTTTTTAATTTAAAAAAACGGCGGGAACTTAGTTGCCAACTTAATATAATTTCTCATATTTTGACCAACTGGAATTGTGTTATATAATGTTTCCGTCACGACATTATATCTAACAAACAGGTAGATAGTATCATAGTATATCGTAGAGACAGTTTTCGACTGCTGCTTATGATGTGAGTCACATCTTCGGTTCCAGATTCACTGAGTTTGCAAGAGTTGTCACATTTAGGTGTTTTAGTTACTTTTCTATCCTCTTTGTCCATCAGTTAGTTTGTACATATTTCTTGAACTGGATTGTAAAGACAAATTTCAAAACGAGAGCTAGGATAAAGGTTGATCCGAGATAAACTACTTGCATGCACGAATGTATAATATATATGATGTTTTAGCAGACTTCTTGTCATGCTTGTTGGATGCGATTACAAGGGAAAGAGTGATTAATCTGGTACACACATGCATACACACATACATATATGCATGCATACATAGGTACATGCATACATGCATATATACATGCACACACATATATATGTATGTATATATATATATATATGTGTATATATGCATGCATGTGTGCGTGTACCTATGTATGTATGCATGCATGCATATATGTATGTGCGTATGCATGTGTGTGTATGTATGTGTGTGCCAGATTAATCGCCCTTTCCCTTGTAATCGTATCCAACAAGTATGGCGAGAAGTCTGCTAAGACACCAATTTAGCGTCGCCCCCTCCTCCAACCACGTTAAGTTTTTCTTAATCAATGAGTAGGAAAATGTAAATTATTAACGCTTGCTAATTCTTCTGGGCACATAATCGAGTGTTTGTGTGCGTGTGAGTAAGTGTGTGTGGGGGATGTGTGTGTGTGCATGAACGTGTGTGTGTGTATGCGTGTGTGTATGTGTATGCGTGCGTGCGTGCGCGAGCGTAACTATTTGTACATTAGACCAATTACAAAAGAGACAAATAGTAATTGGAATGAGAGGGCGATGGCAAGAGATACAGGAGATGAAAAGCAAAGACTTAGAGTCAGTAAGACTCGATCCAAGAGTTTCGTAATATAATAACCGCACCACCATCCCATCCGACAGAACATAGAAAACTGTCTGGTGTCGTGTCACCGTTGTTAATAAGAATAATTTCCCTACAATTGTTATCCAAAGTAGCTTGGCCAGTTTGATATATGTAATTGAAGGAGCTCTCTATTCAACATGTCGTCTGCTTTTATTGAAAAATAGCGTTTTCATGGCGGCAAATTAGTTTTCGCAGATATTTGGGCAAATGCAACTCGGAGACTGATTGCTAACGATAATACAGCTTGAAGTAATCGATAAATTTTATTGGGATGAGACGACTCAACTAATTCAATCACCGAAATTGAAGGGCAAAAAAAAAAACCAAAACAAAACAAAAGCTAAAACAAAAATCAACCCAAACAAAACTTTTTTTCTTTTATATTATTCACTTCTTTCATTCGATTCTTTAATTTTTTTCAAATCCCAATGTTGCAGCTGCTACTGTTGTTGTTGTTGTTACAGCTGCCACTATCAGTGTTGCTGTCAACGTTTTTCTTGATTATATTGTTGTAGTGGTTGCTTCAGTTATTGTTGTTGTCGTTAATGACGTTGTTGTTGTTGCCGCTGCTGCTGCTGTTACTGTTGTTGTTATTATAGCTGCTGCTAGCACTGTTTGCTGTTAATGTTTTTCTTTATTACGCTGTTGATGTTGATGTTGATGATGATGTTGCTGCATTAGTTTTGTAGATTTTGTTTTTGGTGTGTAGTATATTGTTGCATATCCTTACTGCTACTGCTACTGCTGCTGCTGCTGCTGCTGCTGCTGCTGTTGTTGTTGTTCTTGTTGCTGTTGTCTTCGTTATTGCTTTTGTTACTTTCTTGCTGTTGTTTTTTTTTATTCATGCTTTTCCAGATGTTGCAGCTGGTGTCTTTTTATCTTTTTCAATTTACAATGTTGTTGTTTTTTTACTGTTGTTATTGCATGTAGTAATATTGCTGCTGCTGCTGCTGTTGTTGTTTGTGATAATCCTAATCAAGTTTTTCTTAGTCGTGATGTTGTTTATCCCCAGATCAGTAATAAAGAAGTAGACCTATATTCAAAAGTATTCCAGTTATGACCATACCGTCGATTGGGGTATCTTTGGAAAATCTTACTTTAAAAACTGTAAGCATGATTTGAAGGAAATTTGGTTGTTATTATAGCAGTTCGAGACCCAACGCAGAGGCATTCAAATCGTTGGCCTTGCTGTTGTTTCTGTGTAGCCCTAGGCATGTAAGTAATCGCCGGATGGCAAGGCTCGACCCAATCCCATCACGCTTCCTCCTGGTAAGAGTTCGTTGCTGTTGTTATTGCATTTGTTGTTGGTGTTGTTGTTGGCGTTGATATTATTCTACATCGACGGTGTTAAATACCTTTTAGGAAAAATCAGTCACATCCTTCATCTTACATAAATTAGCCTTGAAGTACCATCACTACCATCAACAGCAGCAGTAGCACGCCGCCGCCACCAGCCAGGTTCCATCACAATTACCCGCCAATATCACCCCACTCAATGCCACGGCCCACACTGACATCGATGCCGCCGTCGCCGCTGTCACGACCACCAACCATAAACTACCTCCCAGCATCCACCTCCAGCCCTCTTCTGATATAAACTTGCCCAACCACCCAGCGTCACCTTGTATCAACTACCCCAACATTACCGCCACCACTATCGCTATCACTATCACCATCATCATCACCATCATCATCGTCATTGTCATCATCATCAACATCAAACGCCATCAATCACCACCACCACCTTCACCACCACCACCACCATCGCCACCAAAAACCACCACCACTACTACCACCACCACTACCTCCACCGCCACCACAATCATCATCATCATCATCGTCATCGTCGTCGTCGTCGTCGTTCTCATCATCATCATCATCATCATCATCATCAGTATCCATTCCAGCCCCTTTTTACACAAATTTCATCACCTCCTTTCATCACTGGAGACATTCTCACCATTAACCTCTACCCCTACACTACGCCGACCACTTGTACTTTATACACCAAAACCACCACCACCACCACCACCACCACCACCACCACCACCACCACCACCACCACCACCACCACCACCACCATCAACG
>NC_142943.1:24572502-24677502 GCF_046866305.1 Octopus bimaculoides
CACCTTACATGCTAGAAAGGGCAGTTAAAGCCCTTTATAATATGTAAGGTGTCCTGTTAAAGGTCACCTCTTTTGTGTGAATTATTTTGTAAATACGTAAATTATTAGAATACGCATGCTGGCCACCGGTAGAAAATTTCTGTAAATATTCTACCCTTATTATATATATATATATATAATATTCTTTTATTCTTTTATGTTTCAGTCATTTAACTGCGGCCATGTTGGAGCACCACCTTATAGATAACTTATGTATAAGTATGTGTGTGTATATATGTATATATATATATATATATATATATATATATATATATATATATGTATATATATATATATATATATATATATATATATATATATATATATATATATATATATATACATACATATATATATATATATATATATATATATATATATATATATATATATATATATATAGTGACAATGAGGATAGACCTCTTATATCGTAAAGCATCAAAAATTATTTAAGTTTTAAAACAGAGAAATCTAATGGATACAAATTGATTAATTAATTAATTAATTAATATATTCACCTACAATTGTTTCACTTCACAAACAAAATTAAAGCTACAAAACATATATAAATATACAATTTTGCATTTCAAATACCTTGGATGGAAAATCAAGGCGTACAAAGAACAATCCAAGGATTACATTATGATCCATTGGAATACTCAGAATATGCTCCATTAGATCTTCGTTTTTTCAAACTTTATATATATATATATATATATATATATATATATATATATATATATATATATATTACATATACTTATCTATATGTATATATATATATATGTATATGTTTATATACATATGTGTAAGATACATATGTATGAATATACATACATACATATATACATACATACATATATATATACAAACACAAACACACATACACGATCACATGTGCAAGTATATATTTGTGCTCCTAGTCTTGAGATTTTCACTCATTTGACTGCGGCCATGTTGAAATGACATATATATGTGGATGTATTTTCATTTGTGCTTGTATATGTATAGACACACACACACACACACACACACACACACACACACACACACACACACACACACGCACACACACACACATTCACACAGGCACACACGCACGCACATACACACATACACACATAGTCATATTCTGATTGAATCTTCCATGTGTTAACTTGTACCTCCTTGTGACATTTCATTTAACCACGATATCCTTGTCCTGAAAAGTAGCCTGCGATGTACATATCTGTTGGATATTTACCACTTCTTAGATTCTGCTCGGTATGAAACACATGGCGTCCAGATCTTATGTATTCCATTTTTTAACTTTTGTATTCTTATTCGCGCATCCGGCAACCTTGGTCGCCTACCGTGAAATATAAAAAGAACTTTTTTCAGTTTATCGTACTTCGATACGAAAAAGCTACAACCTTCTGTCTCAATAAACCACTATTGGTCTCTGAAAGTTGTTTTTAGATTTACTACGGATTGCTTGAAGCTAACTTTCTCCCTACACCTCGATTCCTGAATCTTACATATATATATATATGTAAAATAATTAAGATGGCTAGACACAATATAAAACAAAAATTGAAAAATTCAGTCGTCGCTATTAGTGACTGAGGGTGCAAGGTAGCACCTATATTACTAGAAACAAGAATCAAAAAACTTTTATAACCACAAAAGCACAGGACTATGTACTGACAGAGAGAAAACTGCCCCACAGCGAGTGAGTGCACTATATTGGCAAGCCAATTTCGCTTGGAATTAAAGTTCATCAGTAGTACTACTCCATCACTGATGGTTAAGCCAAGTCCTACCTGTCAGTATAAGAATCAATGGCTGATCCAGTAAAATGGTAATGTGAAAATTATAAAATAATTAAGGTGGCTATATATAAATATATATGTGTGTGTGTGTGTGTGTGTGTGTGTGTGTGTGTGTGTGTGTGTGTGTGGATATATACTCTTTTACTCTTTTACTTGTTTCAGTCTTTTTGACTGCGGCCATGCTGGAGCACCGCCTTTAGTCGAACAAATCGACCCCGGGACTTATTCTTTGTAAGCCTAGTACTTATTCTATCGGTCTCTTTTGCTGAACCGCTAAGTGACGGGCACATAAACACACCAGCATCGGTTGCCAAGCAATGCTAGGGGGGGACAAACACAGACACACAAACACACACACATACATATATATATATATACATATATACGACGGGCTTCTTTCAGTTTCCGTCTACCAAATCCACTCACAAGACTTTGGTCGGCCCGAGGCTATAGTAGAAGACACTTGCCCAAGGTGCCACGCAGTGGGACTGAACCCGGAACCATGTGGTTGGTAAGCAAGCTACTTACCACACAGCCACTCCTTTATATATATATAACGAATAAAAAAGTTTGGAATGGTACAACAATGCACTATATGGGCTACATACCTGTTGTAATTTAGTCATCCATAGTCTGATATGATATTTCGGAATAAAATTCTTTCTTGAGATATTCTTAGATGGAATCGCTGCTATAATCGGTTTTCTAGCAGCTTTTCTTTTTTCTTTTATTTTTATTTTTTGGAAGCGTCAAGAACTCCGACGAAGTCATCAAAAGACTGCACCAATTGCCCCTAGACCAACTCAGACAAAACAGATATACCTTTAGTCTCGACGTTGTCTCAATGTACACAAAGGTGCCAGCACACTCGGCGGTCAACCTATTGACTGACTGCATAGTAGCGTCCGACATCCAATGCTTCGGACTTACCGCAGCAGATATCCACCAACTTTTGTCCATCATCGTGGACAACACCTACTTCTCTTTCCAGGTCCACATGTACAAACAAACAACAGGTCTCCCCATGGGGTCTAGTCTCTCGAGCCATCTCCGCTCATGCACCTTCTTCACCAGGTACGTAGATGACATCCTCATACTCACATCCTCCCGTGAAGAGGCTGACAGAATATTCGAGACGTTCAATAACATGGGCATGAACATAAAGTTCACTAAAGAACATCCCGACATCACTGGATCACTATCATTACTTGATTTCAAACTGAATATAACGGAAGAAGGGGAGATCCACACCTAGTTCTACAGGAAAGCAGCTAGTAGAGATATGTTTGTGCAATACAATTCAGAACTTCCACTCGGTGCCAAAATAGGTTATGCCAGAAATGAACTTGCACGTATCCTGGGTAAGTGCAGCAGAACGGAGGACAAGGTGACCCACACTACACGCTTCCTAGATATATTGAAAACCAACGGGTACCCTAGATCCATTGTAAATTGGATTAAGTACCCGAGACGACCAACACGCCGAACACATAGAAAACCTAGCAACACATGGCTACCTTAAAATACCCCATTTTAGCGAGAGGATAACTACATCCACCCGAAGAGCCATAAGAAGAGAAGGGCTAGACATACAACTAGCCCATTCCGGTCCCTCTCTGAAAGGACACCTCGCTAATAAATGAACAAGGGACAACAATCAATGTACACTAACAAACTGCCCCATCCGTGACACAGATTTATGCCAACATGTAAATATTGTATATAGAATACAATGTAACAAATGCAACAAGTTCTATGTGGGTAGCACAACAAGACCGTTGCACGTCCGCATCAAAGAACATCTGAACATGAGAACCTACTCCTTAAGAAAACATCTAGACATGTCGGGACACCGACAAAAGCATAACAGTCACAATTGAGGCCAATGAAAGAAATTTGGGTAATTTAAGAATTAAGGAAGCTATACTCATACGCAGACTAGGGCCCCAAATTAACAACAGGCTGGAGGTTGGTAATCAATATGTTATTTAGCTACATCTGGATGCGTATAGGTTTACATTTGATAATATGTTTGCCTGTAGTTTATAACAAAAAAAAAAAGAGAAGAGAAAAAAGGGAAAAAAGGAAGCTGCACGTATAGTACATAACTTAGAAGCTGCGCTACAGATGTACCAGCATACTCGAGATTGAGATATGGCCGACCTTACGTACTTCTCATGAAGAATTCCGGAAGGAGCTTCGTGGGACCACTGCTGAGACGCTTCCAGAAAATAAAAAAATAAAAAAGAAAAGCCGTTAGAAAACCGATTATAGCAGCGACTCCATCTAAGAATATCTGAAGAAGGAATTTTATTCCGAAATATCATATCAGACTATGGATGACTAATTTACAACAGGTATATAGCCCATTGTTCGTATTATAGTACATTGTTGTACCACTCAAAACTTTTTATTCTTTACAAACAATACACAATGCTTCAAGCGAACTACAATACTGTCGTATATATATATATATATATATATATATATATATATATATATATATATATATAAAGTGTAGTATATTGCCACTTAAGTGTGGCTGACCCCTAGGGGTGGATGTTACTGTTGCTTTTAGCCCCAGGAGGACATCTCCTCCAGCTGGCTTATCGACACACGACTGTGTCCTGTTTGCCAAGGGAGTTATCCCTCTCACCTCGACCAGCAGCACGAACGTATCCGGATTTCAGGGTTATTTCCCTTCGTCGGCGTTCGACAGCTGATGACCTTGGTGAGAGAGACAAAAACCTGGCAAACCTTATATCTTCTTTTCCAGTGACATTCTTCACTGATATTGAAAAGGTGAAAACAAGCAATGTTAATTCTCTAAATGAAGTATTAACAGTAACTGCACGATAAAGTGTAGTATATTGCCACTTAAGTGTGGCTGACCCCTAGGGGTGGATGTTACTGTTGCTTTTAGCCCCAGGAGGACATCTCCTCCAGCTGGCTTATCGACACACGACTGTGTCCTGTTTGCCAAGGGAGTTATCCCTCTCACCTCGACCAGCAGCACGAACGTATCCGGATTTCAGGGTTATTTCCCTTCGTCGGCGTTCGACAGCTGATGACCTTGGTGAGAGAGACAAAAACCTGGCAAACCTTATATCTTCTTTTCCAGTGACATTCTTCACTGATATTGAAAAGGTGAAAACACGCAATGTTAATTCTCTAAATGAAGTATTAACAGTAACTGCACGATAAAGTGTAGTATATTGCCACTTAAGTGTGGCTGACCCCTAGGGGTGGATGTTACTGTTGCTTTTAGCCCCAGGAGGACATCTCCTCCAGCTGGCTTATCGACACACGACTGTGTCCTGTTTGCCAAGGGAGTTATCCCTCTCACCTCGACCAGCAGCACGAACGTATCCGGATTTCAGGGTTATTTCCCTTCGTCGGCGTTCGACAGCTGATGACCTTGGTGAGAGAGACAAAAACCTGGCAAACCTTATATCTTCTTTTCCAGTGACTTTCTTCACTGATATTGAAAAGGTGAAAACAAGCAATGTTAATTCTCTAAATGAAGTATTAACAGTAACTGCACGATAAAGTGTAGTATATTGCCACTTAAGTGTGGCTGACCCCTAGGGGTGGATGTTACTGTTGCTTTTAGCCCCAGGAGGACATCTCCTCCAGCTGGCTTATCGACACACGACTGTGTCCTGTTTGCCAAGGGAGTTATCCCTCTCACCTCGACCAGCAGCACGAACGTATCCGGATTTCAGGGTTATTTCCCTTCGTCGGCGTTCGACAGCTGATGACCTTGGTGAGAGAGACAAAAACCTGGCAAACCTTATATCTTCTTTTCCAGTGACATTCTTCACTGATATTGAAAAGGTGAAAACAAGCAATGTTAATTCTCTAAATGAAGTATTAACAGTAACTGCACGATAAAGTGTAGTATATTGCCACTTAAGTGTGGCTGACCCCTAGGGGTGGATGTTACTGTTGCTTTTAGCCCCAGGAGGACATCTCCTCCAGCTGGCTTATCGACACACGACTGTGTCCTGTTTGCCAAGGGAGTTATCCCTCTCACCTCGACCAGCAGCACGAACGTATCCGGATTTCAGGGTTATTTCCCTTCGTCGGCGTTCGACAGCTGATGACCTTGGTGAGAGAGACAAAAACCTGGCAAACCTTATATCTTCTTTTCCAGTGACATTCTTCACTGATATTGAAAAGGTGAAAACAAGCAATGTTAATTCTCTAAATGAAGTATTAACAGTAACTGCACGATAAAGTGTAGTATATTGCCACTTAAGTGTGGCTGACCCCTAGGGGTGGATGTTACTGTTGCTTTTAGCCCCAGGAGGACATCTCCTCCAGCTGGCTTATCGACACACGACTGTGTCCTGTTTGCCAAGGGAGAAGAATGTCACTGGAAAAGAAGATATAAGGTTTGCCAGGTTTTTGTCTCTCTCACCAAGGTCATCAGCTGTCGAACGCCGACGAAGGGAAATAACCCTGAAATCCGGATACGTTCGTGCTGCTGGTCGAGGTGAGAGGGATAACTCCCTTGGCAAACAGGACACAGTCGTGTGTCGATAAGCCAGCTGGAGGAGATGTCCTCCTGGGGCTAAAAGCAACAGTAACATCCACCCCTAGGGGTCAGCCACACTTAAGTGGCAATATACTACACTTTATCGTGCAGTTACTGTTAATACTTCATTTAGAGAATTAACATATATATATATATATATATATATATATATATATATATATATATATATATATATATATATATATATATATATATATATATATATATATATATATATATATGTATATATATATACATATATATATATATATATATATATATATACATATATATTTAACTGAATAAAAGAAGGTCAGTGGTATAAAATTATGGAAATATATACATAGATATTCTAGTGCAAAATGTAAAGTCTCTTTAAACTTATTAGCTCAATCAAAAGTAGACACCTTAGCTTCATCAGCCAGAAAGAATATTTCAGGGCTTTTCGCGGCTAATAATTACACCTGGAAGATGTTAGATTAATTTCAACCGATGAAGCCTATAATTCATTCAATTTACAGTAACACAGCGTGTCCCGGTAAAATACCTCTTTTACACTTTTTTCTCTTACTTATTTCACTCAATAGACTGTGGCCATGCTGAGGCAGCCACTTGATTGGCTAAGTTGATCCAATCGACCCCAGGACTTATTTCTAAAGTCTGGTATTTACTCTGTCGGTACATTTTGCTGAACCGTTAAGTTACAAGAACGTAAACAAATGCTGGTTGTATCCTTCTATCCTTCTTTTGATCTTCGTTACCATCTACCTACTCATTTTTCAAGTTTCTTTTCATTCCTCTGTTTCCTTACCTGTTTTGATCCTCTTCGATAGTCTTTTCTCACTTTCCTTCTCCTTCTCCCCCCCCCCCCCCCCCTATCTCTCTCTCCTTCGACTTGCGTGTTTATCTTTGTTTCTTTCCCATCCTATAAGACATTACAAGTTCCGCTCTTCCTGTTTCTGATTTCTTAGGTGATATTTTCCCCACAGGCTTCTTTTATTCTTTTACTTATTTCTCAAGACCGAATCGCACACAATTATTCTTATTTGCGTTACTTCGTAGACCTTATCTTAATTTTGTCGCCAGGTCGAAAGGCGTTTGCTTTGCTTTGTATTGTTTTCCCTTCTCAGCTCGTTTTTATTTGCCGTTCGGTCCACACACCTAATTTTTCAATTAATGTTTAGTCTCAGTCTATTTCTTTCATTGTTTGTCTTTAATGTCCACTTGTCTATAGTCCAGCAGCGTATGCTGCTGAGATAACCAAACCAAACAATATCGTCGGGAGGTGACGAAATTATCATGATACCTGGTTGCCAAAATGCTGGACGATAGAACGTGCTTGCGTTCATTTGTGTATTTTGTCTTTTTAAAATCATTTGTATTTCAAGTTTTTCCTTCACTTGTCCCATTTGTGTATTTTATACACACACACACACACACACACACACACACACACACACACACACACACACACATATATGAATGTTTTGCACAGAATCCATTCCCACTCATTAAACTACAAGGCATGATCCAAAAAGAAGAGCAAGACGACATCATTGGGTGTATTTTCAGTCGCAGGTTTTATATCAGTATCTTTCTCCCAGTCTTTGCCCAATCAAAAGCTTACCGCAAGACAGCAGTGAATGATTTGAATTCCGAGTTACCTTCTCGTCTGCAAATTAAGGGGGTAAAAAATTAGAATAATTTATTACCAGTGGTTCGCATGCGTAATAAAAGTCCTAAGACAACATATTTTTACATATAAGAGTGTATAAAGATTTATACACAGAGAAAAGACTCTTGACAGGACTTCTTACATGTTAAAAAGAGCAGTTAAACCCAAACCTCGGAAAGAATAATTCTAAGTCACGTAACACAGTAGCAAATAATAAATTTCTAATTCTGACGCCATATAGTGCACAGTTTAAATTCATCATTCGCTGCTGAGCTATGTGACTGCGCCTGCGCGCTTAATTAAAATCCATAATGTATAAAGATGCAGCACGCCCGTGTTTTTCGGTACGTATTAAAGCTACATAATTATGCATTCTTCTAGCGATCCCCCTGATGAACTACAGATGACAAAATAAAATATTTGCTCATTAATTGGGAAAATCGAGTATGAGGTTAACTAATAATCTTTTGCTTCTATTCATTCTAGTGCCATTATCGGTGTGCCTTTAGAATTATTGTTTTCGTGGTTCGGGTTTAACTACCTTTTTATCATGAAAGAAGTTCTGTCAAGGATCTTCTCTCTGTGCATAAAGTTTTATACACTCTTATATATATATCTATATATATATATATATATATATATATATATATATATATATATATATATATATATATAATATGTTATATGTATGTAAATATTATATATATGATATATATATATATATGTATGTAAATATAAATACAAGGAATGTAATAGAGTATGAAAATATAAAAGAGAATATAAAAAAGGAATATAGAATATAAATGTAAAAAAAAGCTTAAAAATATACAATGATTACACTCCACACACACACACACACATGCACAAACACACACACACAGCATCATACCAAAAAAATCCTGCCACACACAGTAGGAAATGTATATATTATAACGTATTATGTAACCTGATGAGGCTTCTTCTGCAATATGGGGTGCATTCGATTCCATTATCTTCGTGTTAAATAAAGCTTACAGTACACTCTGTCTTCCCTATCAATTGTTTAAAACACACACACACACATACACATTCATACATTCAGCCATATAACGTATACATCATATATACCCATATATTTATCAGTCGTTTGCCTTTTTGTTATTATATCTCTGTATATCTTTATTCTATTTCGTCTATTTCTTTTATTATGTATCTTTCCGTATATTTTAATTTTTACTTTCCGTTATATTTTTCATTACATTTTAAAATCATTTTTTACTATTTTTCTTTAGTTTTAATCAATATTTTATTATTTTTCATTATTATTTAAAATTTTTATTATATTGCTTTTATGTATTTAGTACTATTTTCATTTTTAGTTTTATGTTCATTTCCATATATATTATTACAATAATTGCATTCATTGTACCTCCAGTCACCTCCACCCCACAATCCTCTAATATCCAATATTAAAAATATTATTCCCAACCCATTTCTTAATTGTTGTAATAATAATTATTTTATCTTCTAATTTTTAATTTCTTAAATTCTTAATGATTACTTCATATTTTTCAATGTTAATTGATGTGTAAGATTTCTCGCCAAAAGTTTAAATTCATCTTTCAGTTCTCAAATACATTTTACAGGAATAGGTGTTATATATAACTCGACGGAATTACAGACATACAGACATATAGACATATAGACTAATAGAGATGTAGATAAAATGTCAAACATAGAAGCAAAAAAATCAATGTATATATACACATACATTCATATAACATACATATAAGTAATCATATTGATATACTTTCATATATATATATATATATATATATATATATATATATATATATATATATATATATATATATATATATATATATATATATATTATTATTATTATTATATGTATATATTTTCTCTTAGTTAATAATTAACTCCGGCAAAATAAATTGGTTAATAGATACCAGGGTTGCAAAGATCACAAAATGACTGTGGTGTAACTCCTGTTTATGAGGTAGAAACTCCCTGTTATTTTGGGTATTTGAGTAAATATAAAAATTTAATAAATGGAGTAATACGCATATGTTAAATGAATTCTTTTATTTCCGACATATGTTTCGAAGATTACAAATGGTTCCTTGCAAAGGAATGAATGATGTTGATAAAGATGTAATCTTCTCTTCAGGGAAATACATAGGATCCAACTTAACCGTAAGACATTTTAACCGAATGTCTTAGGAAAGTCTTTATCAACATCACTCAGTCCTTTGGAAGGAACCATTTGTAATATTCGAGACATATGTCGGAAATAAAAGAATTCATTTAACATATGCGTATTACTCCATTTATTATATATATATGGGCTTCTTTCACCTTCCGTCTTCCAAATCCCCTGACAAGGCTTTGGTCGGTCCGAGTCTAGAGTACGAGAGACCTGGCTAAGGTGCCACGAAGTGGGACTGAAACCGGAGCCATTTGGTTGGGAAGCAACCTTCTTACCACACAGCCAAGTCTGCGCCTATGTATATATCTATATATATACATATATACTTCTTTTACCTTTTACATGTTTCAGTCCCAAGGCTGTGTCCATGCTGGAGCATCGCCAGTATAATCACCTATTCAGTGACCGTTCTTATGCGATAAGCTTTTGGTGAAGGAGAGAGTTCGACACAACTAGCAGGAAATCAATTTGTTTCTTGAAACCATCTACTCCTATTCCATAAAGATCACTCAAATATATATATATATATATATTTATAATAAAGGATAATATCTGTTATCAAGTAGCCAGCATGTAATAAACTATATGGGTAACAATTAATACAAAATATATAATTATATGAATATAATTATGGTAAGGGCTAGAAATAGACGTCAAATGGCTCTAAGAACTACATTGTCTACCACATTGGCACGGGCTGAAAGCGAGAGAAATGAACAAAGAATATTTTTTTTAAACGGTTTAACCATAGATCGATTTCTAGTTTAGGGATGTAACTCCCTTTACCGTCTTCAGAATTGTACAACTCAAAGTACCTAATTATAAACATTTATACATACCCATACGAATATAATGTATCCACAAGCGCATATACAAATCTTCACACTTATATATATATATATATATATATATATATATCAGTATATACGGAGTTCGATTCTCCGTAGATGCCTCCTGGTAACTTTTTTTCATCTTCCATCTTAGGGTAAATACCGCGTTCGAAATTTACTTCATTGTCTGTAAAATATTAACATATATATATATATATATATATATATATATATATATATATATATATATATATATATATATATATATATAAATATATATATATATATGTATATATGTGTGTGTGTGTGTGTGTGTGTGTGTGTGTGTGTGTGTGTGTGTGTGTGTAATTATATATATATATATTGCAGTACACTGTCTTTCCTATCAATTATTCAAAATATACTAAATGTGCACCGAGGAATTTCTTACGTAGATTTAGCGACTAAAGTACTGTACCGTGGATGACGCCTGGGAACCGTATGTGGTAAACGTGCTCTCAAGACACACTACGAGGAAATGCCCAAAACAAGGGTTGGGTACATTTTAAAGTCTCCTATCTATACTTTAATCTTAAACTTAACCTATATATATATGCATTTATCTGCTTATATGGTTAACATTTTATTTATATTTCTATCTATTAGTCAATAGAATGTCTGTATTTCCGTTGACCTATATATAACACCTATTTCTATAAGGTGTATTTATAACTGAAAGATGAATTCAAACATTATTGAAGTGGACAGATGCATAACTATGTAAATAGGTATATAGACATGTAAATTTAGATAAAAATTAACCACACACACACACACACACACACACACACACACACTCACACATCCCAAAGTGTCAGTATAGTGTAATTTCCTTTAGAAAAATCAATTGTCTCTATTGGCGCGGTTTTACAACAGCAACAGCACCATTATTATTTGGAGGACTGCTGAGAAATTGTTAGATTCAGTAATAACATTTCTAGTTGATGTGGAGGTGGAATTTTATCAAAAGGAAAGTTTCTTAGACCCAGAATCTTGACATCATTCATTTCCATATCACCACTATTCCATGAAATGATTGCTACAAAAACTGATGTATTGACGAAAGTATATCTTACAAAGCTATTGTTAACAAAGACAGTGTTATTAAAGGATATTTTACGAGGCTTTATGAGCATGACCGCTAGAATGTTTTATCTTACACCAAGGCAGCATTCCAAAATCCAGTTGCAGTACCATTACCAGTACAAACATTTGAAATATTTTATTGGTTGTATAGGAAATCCGATACGTATATGAAGTGGGTGCTAAAAGGTTCCTGGCTTTGGGCAAAAGAAAATACAGGAGGATCAGTTAAATACGATTTTATTCAACATATTCCCCTCTTAGATTCACATACTTGTTGCAACGATCCTTCAGTTTTTCTAAACCCTGTAAAAGAACTCGGAAAGTTGGGCCTCCAACCAAGCCTTTCGTAATACCCTTAAATCCAGAAACTTTTCAGCAATCTTCATGAACCTGACATAGAAATAGTGATATTGACAGGGCTTATCTCAAAAGAAAAGAGGTGGGAAAGAAAATTAAGATTAGTACAGACAACCTCCGAGTATCGTATGGTTGCATTCAACCATTGCCAAAGAACAGCACCAAAAAAATATACAATCACTGAAAAGTAAAGAGGAGGACGTCCTACAGATTTCTAGTTAACTCCATAACGACTACTTACTTTCATCTGATCCTATTATGGCTGGACTAGCATATTTCAACAAAGAACTGTAACTTTCCATAAATATCTGGCACTCTCCTTAAATAACTTGGAATTGACGATAAAGAACAGAAACTCTGTCTCATAAAACAAGTTATCCATGAGTTTACCTGTAAACTGAACGATGATACAAGCATTAGCAGGAAGTATAGCCTCTCTTGAATTCGTGACCGTTACATCAAGTTATATTTCGAACTGTTATGATTTTTAGAATTCAAGAGCAGAAGATAAGAAGATAGCCACGAAATACTTATTGGACAAAATGAAAGAAAGAGTAATGGTTTGCTTTTATGTCAAGTTGTAATCCTCCACTACAATTACCTACCTACCTACCTACCAACCTACCTACCAACCTGCCTACCTACATACTGTTGTGATGAAAGTCAAGACGCCCCCTTGCAAGAAATAGACTGGACCGAGAGATTATAGACAGTAGTGGTCGGAGTGAAGTTTGTGTGTTAGTTCGAGTTGAATTCGCGGTGAAGTCGGAAGGTGTCGGTTGGTTAGTTCGTTTGGAATATTGATTGTTGGTTCGTGAAGAGATGGTTGGATCGTCACGTTGTTATTACGACTGCATCGTTATCTTGTCTACTGTTACTACACTGGTACAGTGTATCTAAACCATCCGTCACAATATCGTGGCAGTACCACGACATTTGGAGACGAAGGATACAACACATACACACGCACACACACACACACACACACACACACACACACACACACACACACACACACACACACACACACACACACACACACACATATGTATAGATAGATATATGTAATATATATATATATATATATATATATATATACATAGGTGTATGTGTGTATATATGTGTATATGTGTTATACGTATATATATTTGCATATATGTATGTACATATATGTATATATGATATATATATACGTACTCGTATATATATATACATACGTATATACACACACATACCCACATGCAATGTATATATTACATATACCTATCTATATATGTGTGTCTATGATATCGTGGATTATAAAACCGTATCTACTTTATGCAGCTAGCCTCATCTAGCTGTCTAGTCCATGAAGTCAAGAGCCACTCGACACCTGGCATACACCATGAAGATCTCGTTTAAAGTTCAGGGGAACGAATTTGAGCATTAGCTGCTGTTTTGAAATTAATTCAGGTTGTTTCTCTGTCTGTCTGTCTGTCTGTCTCTGTCTCTCTGTCTCTCTCTCTCTCTCTCTCTCTCTCTCCCTCTCTCTCTCTCTCTCTCTCTCTCTCCCTCTCTCTCTCTCTCTCTCTATCTATCTATCTAAATGCGTATATTCCTTTAAGGCATGTTTGCGCTAATTCATTAGAGTAGTGTATGATTACATTTTAGATAATATTTTCTCTCTCACTGCTCTTGCGAAAACTGGTATGCAGATAAAATCGAGTATATTCCCAATTGGCGTAGTCATTACTCTACCTAAGTGTGGGCGACTACATCCCACAGCGTGTAGATGTGTTAATATTGTAGATCAGGATTATGATAATAGAGTAAATCAAGGTAGTAATAATAATAATAATATAGATGACAAAGTCAAACATAGCTAAATTGAATAAGAACTGTAGCAAACACATTGTAGAAACTATACGATCTAATAATACTTATAAAAGTATCTCACAGGTTAACGATACTAATGCTCAGAGTCTTAGGACCTTTCTCCGTGTTTAATACCCGAACTGCTGTGGTTCAAACGAACAATGTGTAACTAATAAGATGAATATGGTTAAACAGTGCAATGCTACGTTTAGTAACAATTGGAATCGCTATACCTCACTCAATAGTAACAAAAACCCGAATTCTAAATCGGGTAAGAATGACTCACCACAATGAAAATGAGAAAGAGTTATTTCGTAGCAAAATATTTTGTGGTTTAACCCCTCTTCGGAATACAGGTGTCTACCGACATGCGCATAATCTTTTTTCGAGCATTTGTAAAACACGCTGTTCTAGTAAATACCGCAGGTACACAGTTAAATTTTATTATTCTACTACTACTAATTTAGTTGATGATATAACCACGATGAATGGTTGGAAATTAAACAATAGTGGTAGTTTCCGAAAGGGAACTATTTACCAAGCAGTTTGTCTATCTCTAGCTCCCTAGCTCCTCTAGATACATTGTTTCTAACTCATATCTCCTTTTCTTTCTTTCTTTCTTTCTTTCTTTCTTATACATTATACACACACACACACACACACACACACACACACACACACACACACACACATATATATATATATATATAAGTAATAAGATGAGCAAGGAATAAACGATTATCTTATGGACTTATGAACGCTATAGGATGCGGTAGACTTATAGTTGAGTGCCCGAGTAACACCTCATAGCTTCATCGGACCCACAAATATGAAGCACAATTTATTTGGGAAAATAATCACATTTATGCATATATACAGGAAAGTATATATGTGATGAGGGTGTGTGTGTGAAATTCAGGCCCCTCCACCATAATTAGAATAAGTTTAATCAGAATAACATTATATATATATATATATATATATATATATATATATATACATATATATATATATATATATATGTTAATTCTCTAAATGAAGTATTAACAGTAACTGCACGATAAAGTGTAGTATATTGCCACTTAAGTGTGGCTGACCCCTAGGGGTGGATGTTACTGTTGCTTTTAGCCCCAGGAGGACATCTCCTCCAGCTGGCTTATATATATATATATATATATATATATATATATATATATATATATATAAATGTAACCACATGTGAATCATTGGCGGCTTTTTTCCCTCCGTTTTCCTTTCCTATTCAAAATTCGTCTGTTTCTGAAGAAGAGCTTTCCTCGAAACGTAAAATCGAGGTACAAGGGAGGATATAAACCCCGGAGGGATAAAAATATCCAACATTAGACTGGTTGAATACCTAACAATATAGGCACATACATTTCCATTATTATTATTAATATTATAAAAACCAAGAGAGAAAATGGAGATAAGATTAATTAAGGTTTATTAATTGAAAAAAAACCGTCCTACAATTGTTTCAGTTCATCGTTTGTAGTATAAAATCAACCAAATTTAATTTGATTTAACTAAATCCCTTTGGCTAATTACTACAAGCGAGAATATCTTCAGGGAAGGATGTACAAAGAAATGTATCATATTTAAAACATAATGAAAACATTAAACAGGCAGGGTATGTCTGCATTAACATTATTGTTATTTATATTAATTTGTTACTAAATTTTTTATTAATATGTCTATTTTTATAACTGTAAATTTTTCTAACTTTAACGATACACTGTATTTTTCCTGTTTAATGTTTTCATTATGATTTAAATATGATAAATTTCTTTGTACGCCCTTCTCTGAAGATATTCTCGCTTGTAGTGATTAACCAAATTGATTTAGTTAAATTAAATTAGATTTGGTTGATTTTATACTGCAAGCAACGAATTGAAACAATTGTAAGTCTAGTCTTGGCAAGGTATTAATAAACTTTTATTAATCTTATCTCCATCTTCTCTTTTGGTTTTTATAATATTAATAACCATTATATATATATATATATATATATATATATATATATATATATATATATATATATATATCGATTTAAAAAAAGGGCTAAAATCTGATCCATTGTAAAGATTTTATTATGACCTATGATCATTTCGATGCAATATCCAGATCGATTCATGCATATTATAAAATATGGTATATTGTATCTCCTCAGGGTCGTATTAATACAAGACAGACAGTAAAAATAGATAATATTCATAGACAACATTCATAGTTGACCTATGATTACATGTAAATAAAAAAGTTGAAAAGACATGAGATGTAATACAACCGTACGGCATATCGTATATATATATATATATATATATATATATATATATATATATATATATATATATATATATATATATATATATATATATATATATATATACGACGAGCTTCTTTCAGTTTCCGTCTACTAAATCCACGCCTGAGGCTATAATAGAAAACACTGAAGACTGAACCTGGAACCACGTGTTTGGGAAGCAAACTTCTTACCCACTCTCCTATCATTTTTGTTCGTTTGAAGTTGTTCTAGACCCCAATCCCAGTTTATTTGCGATTCTGTTAACTGATACCCAAATTATTTAAATCCCGCTTTATCTACTCGGACAGCCAACTGCCCGACTGTCCAGTCTAGTGAATATATCCGGAGTCACGATCAATTTTATCAAACACCTGTGTCCACTGTAACTCTTTATCCTTCCGTTTGCCTGTCAAAGCGATTGCTTTGTTACTATAAGCTCCACCCCCTCTGATTGTGAATATATATAGATGTATTCATCTAAATTCATGTCTATTACTTTCGTTATTCGGTCTTGATGAGATGACAGCTGGGTCGCGTGCAATATGGCTTAAGATTACACTATCATTGTTATATTAATGGTTGCACGTTTTCCAGCATGTCAAACGATTCTGCTAGCCATCTGTTATCGAAGCGGACACCATCTAAGAATAAATGTAATACCGATACTTCTATTCTTTGAGAAGAGTGACGAAAATTTTCTGGAATTTTCTGGTTGTGTCTTCTATTGAAGCATTGTTTCCTTTCGCACATCCTGTCAGCCTGTATTCATATGGACACTGAGTAGGGTAGCCACCAGGATTCCTGAATCCCATTTCCTGCACTGTGTGTGTGTGTGTGTATGTTTGTGTGTGTGTGTATGTGTGTACGTATGTATTTATGTATATATATATATAGTAATTATATATACGGGCATAGATTTTGTAGTATGCCGTTTAACGCACGTTGGATTTTATTTCCTTGTAAAGACGCACAGTACACCATTACTAAAATGGATTGTTATACAAATTAGCGAAACGGTGAATAAAAAACGAGGTGCCTTTTAACAAGTCACCTCAGGAGACACATCAGCACCTTTGATGCACCGCAACTGTTTGTTCAGTATCTCACCTTCGATGTTCCGGTGCATGATGGGACGAAACGATCGTAGTGAATAGTCTCGTGAATTCCATTTTCTCTCTCTCTCTCTCTCACTCTCTCTCTTACACACACACACACATACATATATGTTTGTATATCTATGTGCAAGTATACATGCGTGCATGTTGAGCGTATGTGAGCGCGCCTGTGTGTGTGTGTGAGCGCGTGTATTAAAGTTTCGGAATTAATAAGATATTCACCAAGATGTTTTTCAAATCTTTGTCAATTCTGTTTCCTTTCTATCTCGTAGACAATAACCATGCCTTTGAATTCGTTAAATATTTCATCAAACAATTTGTAATAGATTAGCCTCAGAATTAACATGTGTCCTTGACTCATGCATGTTAAATAAACGCTGTAAATAACACTTGTATACAAAGTGTTATTTAAAGCATACTCAGTTCTTTGTAAATTTATCAAAGCACTTTAAAGGGCTTACATTAACTTCTTAATGGAAGATCCTTTCAAATAAACACCATTTGACAACTAAGTTGTCTCCTCTTTTCATTCAGTCAAAGTTACACGAAAGCTGGCACCTAGAACCTATTACATAAAGCAACATGACATATCTATCCTAGTTTTAGTAGTCAGGCTCATGAATCAAGAAAAACAACTTGTTGAAACTATCTATCTCATACACAATCGTCATAGATCTGAAATCATTAAATATTATATTGGACATTTTAGAATAGATTTCTCTCAGTTTTGTAGAAATTAAGGTTTGTTATTGATCGGTACACTTATGTACAAAGACCGTACATATAGGTAAATATTCAAGTTCTTTACCTTGGCCTTTGTTGGCGCACAGGTCTATCGCTTATCTCTTAGCCTTTACTTGTTTTAGTCATTAGATTGCGGTCATGCTGGGGCACTGCCTTGAAGGATTGTAGTAGAACAAATCAACTCCAATATTTATTTTTTTAAAAGCTCGGTACTTATTCTATCGGTCATTTTTACCGAAGTGCTAAGTTAAAGGGACGTAAGCACACCCACGCAGACGCAAAGACACAACACACACATACACACAGACACAGACACAAAGACACACACACAAAGACACATACACACACAAAGACACATACACACACAATGACATACACACAAACACACGCACAACACATAGGTACACACACAGGCACAGACACATACAGATACACACGTACACATGCACACACAAACACAAACATACACACACTCAAAACACACACACACACACAGAAACAAAGACACACACATATATATATATATACACACAAGACACACAAAGACACACATATATACAGACACACGCACACGCGCATACACTAAATAGTAAATTTTCACTATATAACTAGTCACTCAGTTGTGAGCAGCATTTGTGCTTTGTACAGAATGAACAGCAATAGTTTAGAGATGAATTGTTCGCTATTCCCAAAAACAAAAAAAAAAAAAACCCTCATATATGCTAGCCAAGAAAAGTCAGCCAAAGTTGTGAGGCCTAACATTTATGAGAATGTGATATTTAGTCGAGTGTTAATCATTTATAAGGAGGGTGTTGTATTGTAATATATTTTCTTCATATGTAATACAAATAATCTATAGAATATATGTTATCGATTTATGCACACACTCCACCCACTCACCCACACACACACAAGTAATATTTTTAATATACATATAGAAATAGTATAGCATTGGGAGCATATATAACCTATGTACTAACACACACACACACACACATACACACACACACTCACACAAATATATAATTATATATGTTTATGTGTGCGCGTGTATATGCTTCGTGCGTGTGTAACTAGCATTAAGTGAAGTATGATATTTTATGCTTGAAAAATTCCAATATTGGAACTGCGAATTTATAGAAATTTTTATTTCTTTCAATATTGTCATCAACATCACCACCAACAAACCAACAGCGACAACAACAAGTAGCAAAGAACTTCATTAGAAGGTTATCACTTCTATTATATTACATAATAATAATAATAATAATAATAATAATAATAATAATAATAATAATAATAATAATAATAATTTCATCTGCATTAACACCCATATCTTTCACGGCATATTGCAGCAGGTCTTCATCACTATTTATCAAATACTTGGCAAGCGTTCTCCTTTCGCTCCTTTATACAATGGTCTATACTAATTAGTCCTCTACCACCATTCTTTCTTTTCATATACAGTCTGTTTACGTTTGTTTTAGGGTATAGGGCCCAATGCAGCGTCATCAACTTTCGCGTCCTTCTATCCAGTGTTGATATTTCCTCCTTAATATATTTGAGGATGGACGCACTATATCTGACCACCACAACTGCCCAGATATTCATTGCGGCAATCAAATTTTGGCATTCAGGCTGGATTTCAACACCATCTTCATCCTTTTTTGATATGCCTCGCTGATCTTGACTTTCATTTCTCTGTGTAGAATGTCATCCAGCTCCACAATCCCTAAATATCTATACCCACTACCGTCGGGTTCCCCATGGTCTCTCCTAATGGTAGCCGCAATCGTCTGCAGGCTGCTTTCTTCCCTCTTCTCATATTAAATACTGAGCATTTGGTAACCCCAAGTTCCATACCGATGTCCCTACCACACTTTTGGACTGTTTTGGTTAAGGAATCTATTTGTTTTTCAGATTTCTCAAACAATTTCAGGTCAACAAGTAGCAAAAAACTTCATTTTTTCTTTCCACATCGGTAACCCACCTTAACGTTCCTAAGTGTCATTGTTATTGGTATTAGTGCAATTACAAATAGTACAGAGAAAACGAGTCACCTTGGGAGATGCCCCTTTTAATATTAACTTCTCCTAGGAATACATTACTTGAGTACAATTTACTTTCCCACTCTTTTATGCTATGCATCAGAAAATTTGTGATGTTGTCAGCAACATCAAACATCTGCAGACATTCAACAATCCAAGAATGAGGCATCATTCTTAAAGTCAATCCAAGCCATATAAATGTTTGTGTGATGTTTTTTTTTTACTATGCCTCAAAATTGTTTTATCCAAGACCAAGTGATCCTTGGTAACCTGAGAACTCTTCTTACATCCTTTTTGTTCCCTCAGTAATATTCCTTCCTGTGCCAGGAAAATATATGTCTTTGCCGCACATATTCCATTGAGTATCTTCAAGATTATATTTAGGCATGCTATGGGACGGTAGTTTCCCCACAATATTCCCGTGTAAATGCAGATGAAATGATGGGCAAGGAAGAGTTTAACCAAAGATCTGAGAAGAAGAGAAAAGAAGACTTTCCTGAAATGAGAATGTATGGACAGTTTGAAAGGAATACACAGGACGTTAAGGATAATACAGCATCGTGCGCATGGCTTGAGCGAGGTGATTTGAAGCGTACCACCGAAAGCCTGATCATTGCTGCACAAGACCAAGCTCTCACTACCAAGTCAGTGAAGTATAACATCTATAAAATTTCTGACACCCAGAAATGCAGACTCTGAGGAAAGAGTGTGGAAAATGTGACCCACTTGGTGAATGGATGTGAGAGCCTTGCACAAAAAGATTGCAAGCGCCGCCACGATAGTGTGTGTGTATCTTAATAGGTTTTTATGCCGTAAATACCAATATGAAGTCACAGAGAACTGGTATGAGCGTGTACCAAGTAAAGTTATGCAGGAGGATGGAAAAGTAACGATACTCTGGGACTATGATTTTCAGACGGATCGTTTAATCGAACACCGTCGGTCGGATATTGTCATAGTGAATAAAAGAGACAAATACTGTCAGATCATAGATGTAGCCATACCAAATGACATGAATGTTGTGAGTAAAGAGGTGAAAAATTCACCAAGTACTCCGAATTGAAAGTGGAAATGGCAAGAATGTATAAGATGTGAGAGGGTAATGTAAAAGTGATACGAGTGGTGATCGGAGCGTTGGACTCAATCCCATTGAAACTTCAAGATTTCTTAAGGCAACTAGAAATCCCATGCAAGATTGATGTCTTGCAAAGAGCAGCCTTATTGGGCACAGTGGACATCTTAAGGAAAGTATTATCTATCTGAAGTTCTTGTTGTGACTTGACAGATGACTAAAGACTCCGGTGCACTTTTACCTACACTGTGTTACAAAGGAATAATAATAATAATAATAATAATAATAATAATAATAATAATAATAATAATAATAATAATAATAACAATAATGATAATAATAATAATAATAATAATAATAATAATAATAATAATAATAATAATAATAATAATGATAATGATGATGATGATAATAATGATAATGATGATGATGATGATGATGAGGATGATAGCGCTGATGCCCTGATGCAGTACCAAACAGTGGTTCTCATGGCTTCAGTTCTTAACTGATTGGAAGTGTCTTCATGTACATGTTTTGTCTTGGTATAAAATATAGGCTACAGCAAATATTCTGCTTAATACCACAGATTTGCTTGTCAGTTGCTTGATCTTCACCAGTTGAGCATGTCCCTTGGTGGCTGACGATATGTGCATCTCTGATCACGAGTAGAAGTAGTTGGGGAGCATCATAGCCATGTGCTGAGAGGAATACTTTGGGGTTTGAATTACTCACGTCTGAAAACGAGTGTTTCGTTCATCGTTCTTAAACAAACCTTATTCAGGAACCTTTTGAGTGGGATGGGCTACTGGATTCGAAGAAAATTCTAACTCGGCCCCCAACTGAAAGGTCAAGCGATGTTTATCTTGATATGAGGTCACTATATCACGCGTATATGGCTGTGATGCATGTGCCTAGTATACCTTATCAGACAGGTAGTCATAATGAGTACATTGGATTTCGTATACGAGGGTGGACTGAAAAGATCATAGGCTCACTGTGACGGAGGGATTCTTGAGCTGTGAAATCTTGCATGCAATTATTTCAACATTAATTATTAAAAACTGCATTGTTTCTTTCCAGGTAAACTGACACCTTACTGTTCAAAAAAGTAACTAAAAGCGACTTCTCTTGAAAATGGACCAAATTTGGCATTGTGTAGTTATTAAGCACATGCAGAAAAAGGGTTTAGACCCGAGTACATTTATGGTGACAAGCTCGCCACATTAGGGGATGATGCTCCAGCTTTGTGAACAGTGAAGATTAGGCAAAATCTGACATTGTTTGAAATAAAAAATATTAATAACGACAACAATAACTGAATCTATTGTTCTTCATGATGATGATGATGATGATGATCATCATCATCACCATCATCATCATCATCATCATCATGATCTTGCGATATTGGCGTACCCGTTTTAATAATGCTTTCTATCGAACCACAGCTCATGGTCTAGAATAAAGAGCATTTTGTACCTTCCAGATATTTTCTTCTCTCCATATCTACTTCTACTGGGAATTGAGTTATAAACATAAAGTATAATTCTTACCGAACCTAGTGGTTCTCTATACTGCACCCAGTTCAAGATTAAGACCAAGTTTTCCAAGCTTTGCTCTTAACTGTTCAAGTTGTTATAATACTTTACTTTTACTTTTCCTTCTATTTTATAAATCTGGTATCAAATAAGCATTCCACATTGATTACAATACATAGTTTCTTTTCTTATCAACGGCTACAATAACCAGTCTTTTTTGTTCAGTTCTTCTTTCGGTTTGCTTAGTAAAGTCCCACAACGACCTCATTTAACAATTTTCTCTCATTTCTATTTCCACAAAACGGTCATGACTTTTTTCTGTGCGTGAAAAACCAAATTTCTTACAAAAATTATAATGAAATATTACAACCATCTTATCATACCTACACTTTTTGCATAAGTTCTGAGGTAACAGAAGATTTCCCACACAATGTGAGCTGCAGTCTCATCTGAATAACTGCACATTCTATATGAAGGTGAACAGTCCTATCGATTTATCATCGTTTCGGTTCAATTTACCCTTAGGGCCTGTTTTGTGCTGCCAAAAACCCTTTCCTCAGTACCTTTCTTCAACAGTTCTTTTAAAACAAGAATCAGCTGTTCTTCTCTTCCCTCATCTCTTATTTCTTCTCGGAAACACCGATTGAGTCTTCTCTCATTCAAAGACTGATTTCCTCCATTCCACATTTTCTATTTTTTCTTTTCGGGTTTTACGAATTCTGTAAGTCGTCCTTCATTTATCAACTCATAAACGAGAATGTTTTCCATTTCCTTCCAAATAGAAACTTAAACTCGTCTTCCCTAGTTCTACTCTCTCATCCACACTTACTCACCGTCTTCCTCCTTCTGCTCTCTTTTAGTATAACCAGTCCACATCTGATTGGGGATGTATGTTTCTCTTCATTGGGAGTTTCTTCCTATTATCATCATTAGGTAGCTTTATTCCAATACTTTTTATGGATTTTCCCCCGCTTCATCCCTATCATAGCACATTTCTCGATTCCGAATGTCTTTCCAATGTCGCTAGTAAATATTCTTAAGGTTTGCACAAAGGAATGCAATTGATTTTTGTCTTAAGCTGTAAAACTTTAAATCATCCATAATTAGAAGATGACTCGCTTTTCCCCTTTCCTTTACCAGTGAATATTCTTTAAAATAACCAACAAAGGGATTTAGCTTGATTGCAAACAAGATAGGAGAGGTTGGCCCCTTGAAAGATTCTTGCTAATTTTCCTCTCCAAATGTTGACTCTCCTCTCCAATGTTACGTCACATTTTATGTTCTAAGTTCAAATACCACCAGGATCGACTCTGCTTTCGTCTTTTCGGGATCTTTTTCAGTTCTTGGCCCCGTTTCATCCATTCTTGCGATGCCTAAATTTGTCAGTCTCTTTCTGCAATTCCTGACAACCATCTTGTCGATCATTAATTGGTCTTTCGATGCCCTGTTCTTTTTTTCGGGAGCCATTCATTCCAAATGTTCAGCATTCTATTCTTCGCTTCTTTGGATTGATTCTTAGAAAATGTTCCATCGCTTTCGTGTTTTCTCAACATTTTCTCTACTGCTCTAATTGGATGACGACTAGAGGGCATCGACCGAGTGAGGGCTCAAGACGTCGGGACAGCACTAAGCACCTGATACGAAACAGTGAAGTTTACATCGGGTGGAAAAGGAAAATAAACAACAACAAATAACGTTAAACTAACAAGGAAGAAATCCCCAATGGGGGGAACAGAGCCTAAGGCCAATCAAAGAACCTCATGGAACTAAAAGTACTTTAACCACTAAAGGCAAGTGTCATTTCTCAGCATAAAGTACATACTGAGAGGGGAGCCATTCACCACTTTTAGCCCACCTTTGACAAATTTTCGAGAGGTACCACCTCCCTAGCCATTCTTTCTCTACAAGTGGAACGTGAAAAAGTCGATTAATGTTTGGCAGAAGAGGGAGATATTCATCCTTTCGTCCTTTCATTCGCATCCACTGTGCCATTTCTTCGTTATAGCTACTAGACAGAGGGAAACAGCCTACACGTTTCGGATAAAAGAAAGTGATGGGAAGATCACCACGATGAAATCGGTCGGTAGCCGAATCCGTCTTGAACTTAATAATAGCTATTTGAGAGAAATCCAAAAGTCCCAGCAACGCTTGAACAACGAACGAGTCAGTATAGAACGACTTCATCACTCTGTGCGCATATCCGACAAGCTCTACTGACGGTATTTCCATGTCTGTAGAGTGTCTCGAACTGGCACCAAATTCACTGTCAGACTAGGGATTTCTAGCAATTAGCCATAGTTCCTCACTTGTAACGCGGAAGGGTTGGTTGTGACTACCAAACAATATTCCAGACGCCAAGCACAGAGTTTTAGTCATCGCTTAACTCAGATCACACAACTGCATCAACTTCTTACCCTGATCAGAAAAATAAATAGAAGTTTAGAAAAAAAGGCAATCGATTAGAAGCTGATGTATAAAGTAGGAGGAACAATATGACTAACAATAATAAAATCACATAATAGAACCACTACGACTATAGCAATAATACTAAAAGATTTCACTTTGTGCTGTAGGGATGGTCGACTTTTGACTAACACTTTATTTGAAGACACGAAATTTGACTTGCTAATCAGTAGCGTGTTAATAGGGATCCCGTATGTCCCTATGCATGTCTTACATATTCATTGACAAACGTGATGGATGCATAATGCTCATATATTAAACATATGCATATTCATTGCTCATTGATTATATGCATATGTGCATTTTAGGAAACTGCATAAACTTATGTACAAACATAATAATACATTTGGGATAAGTGCATTCATTATATATGTGTGTATATATATATATATATATATATATATATATATATATATATATATATAAATGTATATATATATATATATATATATATATATACATATATATATATATATATATATATATATATATATATATATATATATATATATATATATATATATATATATATATATACATATATAAATGTATATATATGTACATACATACACAGACATATATATCAAAAACGATGAAAGCTCCTTCCCGAGCTATAGGCTCAGAATGCCGATTTCCTGGATTCTATGGCATGTATATTCTTCTGGACGGGACGCCGGTCCGTCGCAAGATTATTCATTTTTATGAGCTGAGTGGATTAAAGTAACGTAAAATAAAGGGTTTTACTCACGAACAAAACTCATCGCCCGGTTGAAACAGCATCTCCATGGTGATGCGTGCAACACTCTAACCACTAATCCACGCGCTTCCACACGCGTGGATGCATGCTGATACATGAAAATGGGAAAAACAGTTGTAACATTCCGGTGGAATTTGAACCCTGCGTCTGCTGTAAACTGCACAACTGATAAATAATACACAACAGCATCATCGTAAGTTTGATCGTTTAAATTAAAGATTAAGCGTACCAGTGGTCTGACAACGGGGTTCTCAGGCTACACAGTATCTATTGGTGGTATTATATGTATATCTGAGGGAACTTAGAGAGAAAGCTTCTCCAGTGATCCACACTGTGGAGGAAACTACTGAACAACATCTAGATATCTAGTTTCAGCACTTTAGGTTCCTACTTGATAGCACAAAGCTATGCAACACTAAACTTGACGGTGAACCTTTCTTCAACAACGAAATAGAAGATCGCCTGCTGATCCGGATTGGCTCATTCATCATAGAAGTATTTAAAAATCGCATTAAAAAAAGTTAAGAAACAAGACATTATGCCCAGATAGCATTCCAGTTGTCAAGCATAGGAGTTCTCTCTTCCACGTACATTTGTTAGACTTCTGTAACGTTACTTAGGGAACAAAACAAAAACTCTCTGAAGTCTTCAATTATTCTACAGAAAGTCTTCGATATACTTGTACAGAAAGATGATCGTCACCTGCCTCAGCGTTACACTGGAATCACACTCTCTTAAAAACCTAGGAAATCCTATACTCCTTCATAGATTTTCCTTTCACATTGATCCTATTGTTAGAAAGAACCAAAATAGCTTCCACAGGAAGATCAACACTATTACAGATCCTTGCTCTTAGAAGGATTATAGAAAATTCAGAATCTCAACACAGAAGTATCATTCATAGTTAAAGATTTCTCCAAGGCAATTTGATAGAATCATCAGAAAGGCAAAGTTACATATCCTGTTGAATTATGGCATTAGGAATGAAATTGTCAAAACCTTCACCATCATGTTTGAAAGCTAATGAGTTTCCAACACAGTGGAATCCTTCAAGAATCTTTCCTTCTTGTGATCACACTGGTCTATATTTTTGGTAAAATCTCGATTCCGTCCAAGATAAAGACTTCATCACCAAGCAGAAGTTATCAAGATGACAGAAGAGCGTTTATCTCTCCGACCTTGACTATGCCGAGGATCTTCCTTTCATTGCCCATCAACTGTGTGATGCACCAGACTTAATGATTAAAATTTTGGTACAAGGCCAGTAATTTCGGGTGATTGGGCAAGTCGATTACATCCACCCCAGTGCTCAACTGATACTTATTTTATCGAACCCGAAAGGATGAAAGCAAAGTCAACCTCGGCCGTATTTGGACTCAGAGTTTAAAGACGGACGAAATGCCGCAAAGCATTTTGCTCGGCTAACGATTCTGTCAGCTCGCTGTCTTATGTACAAGACTTATTAATATCCCTTCAGAATGTTGCAGCCTAAGTCAGTCTATTTCTCAATATAAAGAAGACTGAATGCAGCGAACTGGCAGAAACGTTTGCACGCCGGACGAAATGCTTAGCAACATTTCTTCCGTCTTTACGTTCTGAGTAAAGGTTGACTTTACCTTTCATCCTTTGAGGTCGATAAAATAAGTACCAGTTGAATACTTGAGTTGATGTAACCGACTTACCCCCTACCCCCGAAATTGCTGGCCTTGTGCCAAAACTTAAAACTAATATAAAAGAAGACTGAATACAGGAGCATTAATGAAGGGGAAATCGAGCTGTCAACTTGTTCCACACAATTCAAGGAGTATGTAACTTAAAGTGCTTGAAGTCCTTTATTGCTGAACTCAAAAAAGACTTCCTTACACGTAAGACACCAACCTGGAATACATGTAAGAAACTCCAAAACATCTGGAAATCAAGTATCTCAAAGCCGACGGCAAGAGGGCCAGTTTAGAGAGCATACTTCCGAATGGAACTGGAACCTGAATATGAAGAAGTAGCTTCAAAATCACCTTGATATTACATACAGCAGGCTTGTCGTTGAGGATCAAAATATTTTACGGCTTGAAACAAAAGAGATTTATGAATACATTGCACTTATAACTATTACTGTTACTCCGCTCATGATAGGGTTTGCAGGTCACTGCCTTTGTGTTGAGCAAGAAGCCTTGACAGATGTTATATTTTCGAAACTTCTTTCTAATTGAGGACAGAGACTACTCAGCTACATTGATGCTATTAACAAAGAGACACACAACACAAAACTGAGAGTCCACCAAAGCTGACAGGGGACATAGAGGATGGCGGCGCAATAAAACGCATCTGGGTTTCGGCTGCTTAAAGAAAATATACACACACACATGCGTATCTCTTATTTTCTCCTTGTTTTAGTCCTTGGACTGCGGCCTTGCTGGAGCACCGCCCTGAAGAATTTTAGTTGAACGAATCGATCCCAGTATTCATTTTCATTTTAAGCCTGGTACTTATTCTAGCGGTCACCTTTGCCGAACCGTTTGTCAAGCAGTGGTGGGGACAAAGACAGACACCCCACTCGCTTGCGCGCGCACACACGCACACTCACACACACTCACACACGACGAACTTTTTTCGGTTTATGTCAACCAAATCCATTCACAGGTCGGCCCGATGCTACAGTAAAACACTTGCTCAGGATGTCACGCAGTGTGACTGAACCCGAAACCATGAAGTTGAAAAACAAAGTTTTTACCACTCAGCCACGCCTGAGCCGATATGTGGGCGCACGAGTATGTGAAACTAGACACTTATATATAACTTAGCTATATAATTAGATTTAATGACATTGTGCCGCCCCGGGGCTCATCCTTGTTATGCTTATTGTTACATATCTACAATCGTTTCATTTTATGACGATGCTAGAGTTATAGCACGTTTAGTTTCTAAAATGTCCTTTCTGTTGATGACATTAGATTGTATGAGTGCAGAGGTATGTGTTTTCTGTGTGTGTGTGTGTGTGTGTGTGTGTGTGTGTGTGTGTGTGTGTGTGTGTGTGTGTGTGTGTGTGTGTATGTGCGTGTACGCGCGCGCACGTGTCTGAGTGTGTGTAAGTCTGTCATTGCCTCCATATTTAAATTCTTGACACTTCCTTTCAGCAATCAGGAAGTGGTTTTGTTACTAGTATACCTTATATATGTGTTTATTATTATTATTATTATTATTATTATTATTATTATTATTACTATTATTATTATTATTATTATTATTGTTGTTGTTTATTATATAGATTATCATTAATATCATTAGAGATTTCATTGGTAGTATTCCAGTGTTGTGAGGCATTCTGTATTAGATACTTATGTTGTTAGCTAATGTTTTCTTATCAACAGGAAACCAGTGAAGTATGACCTTCTGGTTGATCCATAAGTAGGAAACTAGTCACTGATGATATAATATAAAAACACTCATAAAACAAAACATAAAATAGCATTTCTAACCTGGGCTCAAGGCCAGCAGTATTGAGAGTAAGGTTTAGTTGATGTCCTCAACCCCTGTACCTGACTGGTATCTCGGCGAGATTTGAACTCAGAATTAAAAGAGCTGCAGGAAATGTCGCAAGGAATTTGTTCGACGCTCTAATGATTCTGCCAACCAACTGTCCCAAAACAATACTAATAATCCTTTCTAGTACAAGCACAAGGCCTGAAATATTGGGTGAGGGGACTTGTCGATTATATTGACTCCAGTATTCAAATGGTACTTAATTTATCAACCCCAAAAGATGAAAGGCGAAGTTGACCACGGTGGAATTTGAACTCAGAACATAAAGACGGACGAAATGCCCGAAATATGCAATTGATTCGTAAATTTGAATAAATCTATATTCAATAGATTCGTAAATTTGAATAAAACCCACTATCGCTTGACAAGCGGTGTCGATGTGTTTACGTTCCCACAACTTAGTGGTTCAGCAAAAGCAACCGATAGCATAAGTACCAGGATTAACGGAAATAAGTACTGAGGTTGATTCAGAATCTAAACCTTTTGCTCACATATTTAGTAGCCTCTTAATTAACAAAAGTAGCTGATTTTGAAGTGTTAAGAAGATATAGTTCAATAATGTCATATATTCAGATTACTTCTGTTATTTTCTGTTTAAAGCTTTTAGTCATAGATTCTAGGAAGTCTAAACGAGCAATATTACGCTATAATGGTTGATAAAAGATACAAAGGGGATGAGGGTAACTAACAACATCTTAAAACGAGTTTCAAGCAAGATTTTGTCCCCTCCCAATGTACAATATCAAATGATGTTGAAATATGCTTACATGGACATGAGAGCATCGTATTCATTTGGCCTACACTACACAGCAATAGGTAAAAGCAAGCGTCATTCAGTAGAAACTGCCTACAAGCCAGAGTAAATATAAGGACACGTTGTGAACCAGTAAATCTTATTTACAAGAGATAAATGAACGTGATAACCATGCCTTGATGATTCTACTTGAAAAAATACCCGAGAATTGAAAACTGAAATGATGCTGACTATAATTCTGGAATTGTTTTATAATTATTGATGTTTTCTAAAAAGATGATGTAGTAGATTTATAAATATTATCAATCGGAAAATAGATGTCTTTATTAAATGTGTTTCATTTAATTTCACCTTCCCTTTATTCACAAACGTACGTTGCGAACGTGTGCATGTGTATATGTATATATGTATATGTATGTGTATGTGTGTGTGTGTGTGTGTGTGTGTGTGTGCTAATATATGTGTCTGTAAGTATGTATGTATGTATGTATGTATGTATCTATCTATCTATCTATCTATCTATCTATCTATCTATCTATCTATCTATCTATCTATCTATCTATCTCTTCTCACGGACGTGCTGTCACATCGGCTGCGAAGGTAAACGTTTATTTGACCTTTTACTGTCCACATTTTGTTGGAATTTTTTAATAATTTTGTTGCGAAGCACCTAGGCTTCATTTGTGTGTATTTTCAAGGGCAGGAATTGACCCCCAGGGGCAGTTTCGGCCCTAGCAAAATACAAAAATTTCCTTCTTGACATTTGAAAAATGTCGAGAAACATAATTTTGGAACGCTTGTCTTGTTCTTTTGACAAGCATTTCCCGAGGCTTCAGATGCCAGAAGAGAAAAAAGAACAGAATAGCGCGTGCTCATGCAGTGACACGAACGCAGTTGCTATAAACGTCACAAAGACTGTGAGTACAGCTACTAACAGCCCTCTCACCACCACCACCACCACCACCACCACCAACACCAACAACAAAAACAAAACTGTAACCAAGGTTACAAAACCATGCGTGAAAACCGTCACAAATGTCTCTGACGTAAGCACCACTGCTGCTGACGCCATCATCACCACCACCAACGACAACAACAACAACAACAACAACAACAACAACAACGACAACGACAACAACAACAACAACAACAACAACAAGGAAGTAAAGTTATCGGCCGTCAGCAATGACACCATCACCTGTTCAACAAACTCTGCTGCCACTACCACCACCTTTGAACCAGGCAGTACATACACCAACATAAACAAAAATATCCAGAAGAACATGTCCGCCAGCACAACAAAAACAAATTTCGCAAATGCTCTAAAGGAAAAAAGAACAACAGTGACATTCACACAAAAACAAATAAAAGACACAAAATCCCTTCTTACGAAAGAAGGAGATGATGTCAGAATTAACATCCCAAAAGATATTATAGAAATGAAAAACAAAAAGTGCATCATTTATAAACTGGTAAACACAAAAACCAGACGTGTAGAAAATGTTAGCACAGATAAAATTGAAGTTTGTCTTAGAAAAATTTGGCCTTATCAGAATCATGTCACCTGGGGAAGGAAATTTGGAACGGTGCAAGTAAGGTTTCTGGATGAAAATTTAGCTAAACAATTTTCGACACTCTCTCTCCGCACAGATGACTTGGTAATGATACCGAGTTATCTAGGACAGAGAGTGACCAAAGTTATGATAAAAAATGTGCCATCGGAGGTGGACACCCAATGGCTGATATCGGCCGTGTGCCTGGAAATGGAGGAGGCAAATATTTTGGAGATTACGGTCGGAGAGGAAAAGAACTGGGGAGGGAAAAATCTGGAAATCCTTCTCCACATCACGGAGGAGGCTTCACAGAAAATTCCTCCAAACATTAGATTGGCAGAGGACCACAAGCTGTATGTGGTGGTAGAGGGCAGGCGACCTCGCTGTTACCTATGCAACAGCGAAGCACATCTGAAAAAGGACTGCCCTCTGGCCGCTAAACAAAAACAACAACAACAACAACAACAACAACAACAGAAGCAACTACCAAATACCCCCAACAGAAAAACCTTACTACCAACACCACCAGCAACGCAAAAAACAACAACAGAAATATCAGCAATAACCACAACAGAAAAGACAACAGAAACTGCAAAAACAGAAGAAAAAAAAGAAAATTCCAAGACTGCCTCTCCCTCCCCCATATCACATACACCACACATAAATAACAAGGAGCCAACATCAATAAAAACAGCAACACAAACATTCACAGAAACACACACAGACGCACAAAATTTGCCGTTACCTCTTTCTGACTCCTCAGATCTCCCATCATCCGATGAAGAGAGTGGGGAGGAGTGGAAAATAGCTACGAAAGGAAAGAGGAAGCGCAGTAAGAAGAAAACAAAACAAAATGCAAACACAAACAAAGCAGGGAGATTCACATCTCCCGAAAATACTACTAACACCAATAGTAATATAAAAAAAACAATGCTAACAGCAATAGACAGTACAAACACAGAGTTGATGAATTACATCAACTCTAAAACAAACATCACAAATAACGATATCAAAACCAACAACCACCCACGTACAACACCGCCAAAACACATTAAAATTATTCATGTAACACCAGCATTACACAACACAATAAAATCCCTCTACCCCAACTCGGTAGGGGGACTCCAGAAATATTTGTGCAAGAAATTGTACAATAGCCTCCTTGGTGAAAAATCCAAGGAGGAAACAAAACTTTCTAACGGCAAGTAACACTCTGTTCTTTTGTTTTGTGCTTTAAAGCACACGTATAAATAGAATCATGGTGAAGATTGGTTGTGTGAATGTGCGTGGCTTAGGGTCCCCTTGGAAACAAGGGTACCTCTTAAATGACATCAAGTCACACAATTTGGATATCATAGCCATTAGTGAGACCAGACTCCATGAACCGCGGGCCCTAAAGTCCATGTTTGGCGGACAGTTTAACATTTATTTTTCTCCCTGTCTGCCGAGGATGGGCGGTAGTGGCACGGCGGTTCTTTTTCGCAAGAGTCTGGATCTCCAAGTAAAGACGATATTTACGGACCCGGAGGGTAGACTGGTTGTCCTAGATGTGGACGGCAGCGATGGAGGCGCTTTTCGGTTGCTGGCAGTTTATGTGCCTCCTTTAACAGGTCGGTCGGACTTCTTTCGACGTCTAGAAGTATTCCTGGGAACGTCTCGTCCCTTACTTTTAGTGGGGGATTGGAATGCTACCTTGGACACGCATCTAGACTACGTGGGGAGTGACAAAAGTAGAAGGGGATGCAAAGGCCTCATAGACCTGCTCAGACGCTTCCAGTTGTCTGACAGGTACCGACTCGACCACCCAAATGTGCCAACGTGGACTTGGAGCAACCGCATTGGGTCGTCGAGATCGTATCTAGATAGGATAGTGTGTAGGACAAGAGATAGAGATAGTTTAGGATGTCCACAGTTCCACATAGTCAGCTACACGGATCACAAACTTGTGACGTGTACGCTAGACATAGATAAGGCACATAGGCAGGGTCCCGGTTACTGGAAACTAAACGCGTCTTTCCCGTCGAGACAGGTTTTCAGAGACCGGATTAGCACGTTAGTAAAGAGGGCTTTGACGGGAGCCATCGTCAACAACAAATGGTGGTTTGCCCTCAAGAGAGCAGTGAGGGCGGAAGCAATAAGGTATAGCAGGGCACTAGCTGTAGAGAGGAACAGAGAAGAGGGGGAGCTAGTGATAAAGTTAGAAGAGGCATTGCGAAGTGGCATCGCATCCGACGTTTTAGCGGCGAGGTTGGCCCTCGACCAACACTTCAATGCTAAACACGAAGGGTGTGCTGTCAGGGCAAGGATGCGTGCTCTGAGGAATGAAGGTGTTGGAGCCGCACGAGAGGCCCGGGTGGCGGAGGCGCAGCGGGGTAACAGAGCCACCATCCGGTCTCTGGTAGACGAACAGGGGCGCGAATTGCTCGAGCCGAGCAAGATGTGCGAGGCGTTTCAGCGGCATTTTGCCCGACTGTTCGGGAGGAGTGGCGAGCGAGAAGGCAGGGTGGACTTTAGTGCCTACCTGCACAGCTTGCCACGACTCTCGGCAAGAGAGGCGGAGTGCTGCGAAGGGGTCATCACGGCGGAGGAGGTGAGGGACGCGATGGCGGGTTGCTCGACGGACAAATCTCCGGGTTTGGATGGTCTGCCCTACGAGCTTTACAACTGTATGCCAGACTTGTTTGGAGAAGTCTTGGCGGTCGTGTACTGCAACTGGCAGCAGAACGGGAGCATTCCCGGTTTTGTGAGCCGAGGAGCGGTAACGCTGCTGAAGAAAGATCCAAACAAGGGGGACGCCATAGATAACTTTAGGCCCATCACTCTGCTCAATGCAGACATGAAAATTTTGGCCAAGGTGTTAGCCAAGCGGTTGGCGCTTGTCATCGAGAAACTGGTCGGCACGGAGCAGACGTGCGCCGTGCCGGGCCGGAGCATCCATGACAACCTCCATCTGATGCGCTACATCATAGAGAGGGTAGTTAAGGAACCTGGCATGGGTGGGGCCCTGATCAATTTGGATCAATCGAAAGCTTTCGATAGGGTAGACCATCGATACTTGGAGGCCGTCCTCGAAGCGGCCGGCTTCGGTCCCGTTTTCCGCGGCTGGATGGCTGCCTTGTACACAGGCATCCGTTCGGTTGTTCGCGTCAATGGACGTCTATCGGGACCCTTCGACATTGCACGTTCGGTTCGTCAGGGATGCCCCCTGTCGCCGCTCCTGTACGTATTGACTCTCGAGCCACTACTGCGGAAGCTGGCGACGCTGAGGGGCATCCCGCGAAAACTGGGGTGCGGGACGAACGTGTCGGCATACGCGGACGACGTCACCGTCATAGCGTCTAGCCACGAGCACATCGAGCTTGTCGGCGAGACGCTGAAAGACTACGAAGCGGTGACGGGAGCGAAAATCAACCGGGATAAGTCGGTGGGTTTGCTGCTCGGCACCTGGAGAAGCAAGCCCATACCGTCCGGCAGCGCCTCAGTAGTGGGACGCTGGACGGACGGTCCGGTCAAGTTGCTCGGAGTCTGGTTCGGTCCGGACCTGCAAACGGAGAAGAACTGGGACGAGATAACGAGTAGGGTGGCCACTCTCTGCCGGCAATGGTCCGAGAGGAAGCTGTCCCTAAAAGGTCGGGCGGAGGTGGCGAACGCGTACATCGCGTCCGTCATCGAATACCGCCTGACCGTCGTGCCTTGTCCCGATCGCGCCATCACCGAAATGGAGCGCATCCTCTTCCGCTTTTTGTGGAAAGGAAGCGTTCCGATGGTGAGGCGATCCGTTTGTTGCCAACACCCGCTGAAAGGAGGGCTGGGCATGCCGTGGTTGATGATGCGCAGACATGCGCTGAGACTGCGACATCTCCGGCTCTACGTAGACGACGGTGAGCAGGTGTGGTCGCCGTTTGTGCGACGCGCTTTCCCGCAGCTCGTCTCCATGACCGAGCTGCAGTCGTGGATCAAAAAGAGGCCGAGGAATGGCGAATGGCACCGTGAGTGTCGCGTTGCTCTGCAACAACTTTGCCGTCCCGGGTCGACCTTGAGCGGCTGCATCACAACGAAGTCATTCTATAGGGGATTAGTGGAGGGCAGGTACGACGACGATCTCGGGGCGAACCTGGGCGTCGACGAGGAATACCTGACCCGCCTGTTCAGGACGACTTTCGGGCCGGGACCTATGGACAACTTCCAGAGATCCCTGGCCTGGCAGTGTTACCGAGAGGCGCTACCCGTTCGGGATAAGCTCTATAGACACGGCTCGCGAAATGTGGGGCCGACCTGCCCGAGATGCGGTCAGAGCGATGAAACCGTTCTGCACGCACTCGTGCGGTGTCCAACCATTTCCGAGCTGTGGGCTTATGTCGAACGACTGCTGTCGCGTGTGGGACGAGTCGGTTTATCAACCGAGTCTATCGTCAATATCGTCACGCCTCCTTCCTTTAAACGGGAAGGAAGAGCTGTATTTATCGTACTTGTGGCTATGGCCAAAGAATGCATCTGGTGGACGCGTCTGAAAGGATTAGAGACAAATACTTTCCTCTCTGGTCAATCTCTCATCAACTTTTTCAAGTATCACTTGAAAAGGAAGGTGAGAGTAGAGAGGCAAGTGTTGTCTAGCAAATGTTTCGAAAAAAGATGGATACATGGAGCAAGAATGGCACGTATAAATGACGAAGCCACCTTGACCATGATTCTATAAAACGTTTTAAAATTTTGTAAACAGAGAAATTTTATTTAACAAACTGTGACGCTAAAGACCGAGGTTACCGTGGTCTTTTCGTAGGTTTTTCTTTCCACGGATAACCTCCCCATTTATTGGGAATTTTTGTATTATTTCGTACTTTTTGTAAATACCCCAAACGTTTTGCGATGTTTTTTTTTTTTTTTTTTTTTTTTTTTTTCATCGTTGTCCCCACTTTTGTTTTTTTCTGCTTTGTTTTCGACCCCCTCGAAAAGAAAAACTCTACATTTGTATTTTGTCCCCTCTGTGTTGAGCCCTGTGTGGCTAATAAAGAAACCTATCTATCTATCTATCTATATTCTATCTTTCCATCTATCTGTGTGTTTGTGTTCGCATGCGTGCGTGCGCACGTGTGCGTGATAACACAGCCATCCAAAAGAAGTCAATGCCATGAAGGAAAGAGTTTCTGCTATGCCCTTGTCGACACCTACCTAAACAATTCTTTTTTCCATTCATATTTCTGAAACTGCTATTTATTCTAACTTGCGCAAAGGTATGATTAGGACAGTGCTCCGCAACTGGTATTCCACGGCACACTGGTGTGTCATAGGACAATGCTAGGTGTGCCGCAGTGTAACCTGAATATAATTTTTTCCCTATACTTTTAGTAATATTTTTAGTTCAGGTGTGCTGCTGAATTTTGAAAAGAATATAAGTATACCGCAAGTGAAAAAAGGTTGTGGAATACTGGATTAGAACTACTCGGAGTTATGGAGAGGAAACACCTGGAACGTGTATATATTCTACATAAGAACGGACGTAGTGGTTTGACGCCAAAACCAATTTGATACAAAGTTTTCTCTATACCTCTTTGAGTGTGGTGCTTGTTGTGGTTCGTTCATTAGGTCCTGAATGTATGTGAGTTTGTGTGGTGGTATGTGCAGGTGTGATAAAAATACACACGCATACACATACACACACGCACACACATGTACACATCATATGTGAATGCGCATCTCTATATGTGTGTATGTGTGTTCATCTGTGTATGTGTATTTATTCATGTGTGCATCCCTAAATTGATTCGAGCAATTTCGTTTTATTTTACAAGTCCATATTTCTAAGCGCTGTTTCAACCTATTAACAAATATGTACCCTTTCTACCCCATAAATCTTTACTCCACAACCAACGATGCCGCTACTACAACCCTCACCTTCCATATTCGAGTTACACAATATGCTGCAGTAACTCTACATTTCCATATATTTCAAGTCAACACTCATTGCAACCTAACATTCTAGAAGTATCGTATTTCCAACGAATCCCATATCCCACCTACCATTCGTAAACCACCCGATCTTCTTTGATTCCACCCGGAGTATATTGTTTACATTTTATGCCATCTTTCTTTGTAAAGCTTAGCCAACGGATATATAGTTATCTCCCTTTCCACCTTCCCTCACTACAACTCCCTTTAACGGAAGAACAATAAATACACAACAAACAGCAGCCATTTCTGACAGATACTTCTGAATTTTCTCGTTTATCGTTTGTGACAACTTGACATCTCACATGCCCATGAACATATACGCAAACTCATTGTGCATAAACACACATCAAAGATAATTTTATATACACTTGTACGCACATACACCGAGGGTACACATTTTCTCACACAAATGTGCATACACGTCAAAGACATATGCACACATTAAAAGAACAAAAACAAAAACAACAGAGACTTTTCATGAATAATGTATGCGTGTAAATATATGGTTATATAACCTTGTGTGTGTGTGTATGTATATGCATATGTATGTATATATATATGTATATATATATATATATATATGTATATATATATATACATATATATATATATATTCATATATATATATATATATATATATATATATATATATATATATATATATATATATATATATATATATATTTATGAATATATATATATATTTAAACTATATTTGTGAATACATAGGTGTGTATTTATATATATATACATGCGTTTATGTATGTACATGTATATCTATCTTTTATATATACATATATGTGTATACATACACGCACACTTATATACGTATATATATATATATATATATATATATATATATATATATATATATATATATAGCTATATATTCAAAATTGTGCCTATATATATACACACATATATTTATATACATATGCATACATGTATAGATATTAGAATAAATACATTAGAAGCCGCTCATTATGATCACTTTGGTATCACAATAACTGGGTGATAATAATAACCAGCTGAAAGTTTTGAACAAATAAAGACTTTGAGACCCGCTAATTCTAATAAAAACTACTTTTTGGTAGACACTATCCGTGATTATATTAAGCGACTTCCACTAAATACAAATCTGTGTTTTAAAAAATCATTCTTATTGTTTTCGCATTGCATGCTGGTTATCATTGTTCTAATTTTGATGTCGTTGATTTTTTGTTTCTGTAGATATTTGTTTTGTAGATATTTGTAGATATTTGTTGTAGGTTTGTTTTTGTTTTACTATTCTTTCCTACAGTTGTTGTTGTCGTAGTTACTATCGTTGTTGTAATTATTGTAGTCGTTGTAACAGTAATACTTCTTTCTCTGAGTTAACTATAGTTGTAGTCACTGAGTGTTAGTAGTAGTAGTAGTAGTAGTAGTAGTAGTAGTAGTAGTAGTAGTAGTAGTAGTAGTAGTAGTAGTCGTAGTAATAGTTTTTTGTTGTTCACAGCGGTTTTGTTGTTATACAATGTTATCCAACGAGTGGAGCCTAAAAATAAAATAAAAACATAACTTGGTCAGAGTGTGACGCTAAAACATATTGACAGTAGTGAAGCAATGAGTGAAACTGTGTTGTGTGTGTGCGAGTGGTGTGTGCGTAATGCATGTTCTGTGTGAGATGTGTGTAAGAAGCGGAAGCTATATACATGACTTGCAAGGTGGTGTTGGTGTAGTGGGTCACCATATGAGCAAGTGACATGCAAAATGCTTTGTTTATGTCCGCTGCAACTGTATCCCTCTCTGTCTCTCTTAGCTATAAACATATGCATACACACGCGCATATATGTAGTAAGTTCAAGAATAGAAGTTATGGTATTACATTTAATCCTGCATTGCGATCGTTTCAACAATACACATTTCAGACACATCATGAAAATAAATTATGATTATGTCCTCCATTTTGTAATATTACATAATCATTATTTTCATGATGAGTCTGAACCATGTAGTTTCGAAACGATCGTAATGAAGGAATAAGTGGAATACGATCACCTCCATTCTTGACCTCATTGTATTAAATCACGTGATTAATAACCCTCATTTGCCTTTAGTAAAATTTGGCATTATACTCTCTTTATTTGCCACAATGAAGAAATTCAGCTTGGATAGAAGCTAACTTTCACCATCCAAAAGCTTTATGTCAAAGTAATAAATCAGAATTTGTAAAAAGACACCATCTTGGAGTGGTTCCATATCACAATAGAAGTTTGATAGGGATCTCGACTCTCGCACATTCCCTTCAATAGCTTCCTGGGAAGGAGCTATAAACGATGCCTTTCAAGACCGTATGGGTACAATTGGTATCGGAGAGAGAGCATCAAAAGTTTAAACTATACTGATGACACTGACGAAAGAATGGCTGACGAACTGTTTGATTTGCAAACGCATCTTCTTGAAATCTGACAATACGTACCCTGTGTTTGGTACGTCGCAGATCGAATTGTTTTGCTGCTACAGTGTGCCAGCATTACTCGCCTCCATCGGCTTTGTACTCTCATGTTTTGGGGCGTATGCACCTCAGAAGTGCAAAGTACCCTTTCATTATCATCATTTGTAGTACCTCTTGTATGCACCTCTTCTAATCAATTTACTAGCTCCTCTACTCTTCTATTGTTACTTCTTTGCAAAAGATTTTCGTTTTCAAATTTTTCTTTCTCGCACAACTCAGCACTCGTTGTTGATGATGGCCGCCGTCACTTCCTACTAAACTGGTTCGCTAAACCAGTTCCTGAGACCACTCTAGTTGAAGATGTGGTCAGTTTCCATGACTGTAGATCTCGGGAATTTGTGATCTGTGTACCCAAATACCCAAAGTCGCAGACAACGTGCATTAGGGCAACATGCCTGAACGAAACATGTGGTTTATCCGTCTTTACAACGGTGTATGAAGAAAATCCAGATCATAGCTGTCAAACAGTTGGAACAGCCTGAATAGGTTTGTGAGGTTTTTACTCTTACTTGCCTATGACTACACTCTCACAGTCTCTGCGTTTCTTCAACACACCAATCCAATCGTCCACTGAAACTAACGGACAATATGTTTTTAAGAATGCCTTAAGACGTTTGAAGAAACCTTTCCATCTAACTCGTGTGGAATCGTACACAGTTGATAGTTTGAAGGCATCAAAGTTGTTCTCCCTGTTGTTAATATCTTGGAACACTGTATTACCGTCGGCATCTAGGCCAGCAATTTTAGGGGGCTGGGTATTAGTCAATTAACTTGACTGGGACTTTATTTTATCTATCTCAGAAGAATAAAAATGAAGTTGGTCATTGCAGGATTTGAACTCACAACGCAGAGAGTTGGAAGGAATACAGCAAGGCATTTTGTCTGACACTCTAACAATGCTGCTAACCCTAAACTCAATAATAATAATGATGATGATGATGATGATGATGATGATGATGATGATGATGATGATGATGATGATGATGATGGTAATAATAATAATAATAATAATAATAATAATAATAATAATAATAATAATAATAATAATAATCGTGCTAGTTGTATCGTAACACCCCTCATCTCAGGTCAATTAATACCATTATGTTGATAACTTCTTCTACGTCACTGCTGCTTCCAGTGACGTAAGTGATAATTTACTCGTCATTATCCCATAATTTTGCTTTACTTCGAATCTCTGACATCTGCTAACACCATTAAGTGCTGCGGGCAATCGTTAGCACTTAATAGCCAACACTTGCTTTCTCACCAATAGTTTCCAGTCTAGTTTAGATAACAACAACAGCAATAACAATAATTATACCTAGAAACAATAATTATAGTCAGTGACGGAACCTCTTCACAATTGTTCGACCTGCTAGAATTAACAGGCACGTATTTCTGAAACTACTCCTTACCTGCTTATAAAAGGGTACAAATCTTGTTAGGTCTTCAATCATAAGAGTAGTATACAAAGAAAAGAATGCAGTGATCAGAACTGGTAAGTTGAATGATGAAAATATCGACAGGAAAAAAATACGAATTAGAACACCAAGTTTAAAAATATATGACGCCTCTGTATAAAAGTGACAAAACAGAAGTTTAAAAAAATCTTGTGAGTATTTCACCACTAATCCCACACACAACCAGACAACACGTAACACCAAAAGATCATCTGAAACATCCACCGAATCATCACAAAACATCACACAGAAAGTCGGAAGTATCAAAGTTTTCAGCTTCAGCAATGGTATTGTCGCTCAGGAAACAAAAAAAAAACAAACAAACTAATAACAACAACATAACTAACTGATACTCCGTCGGTTACGACGACGAGTGTTCCGTTACAGATCGAAATGTTTTGTTGCCACAGTACGCCAGTAGCATCGGAATCCATCGGCTTCTTTACTCTCGTGCACCTTTTTAAGTTTATGTACTCCAAAAAGTGCAGAAAAATCCTTTCATGGTCATCAACGGAAGAGCCAGCTCATGAAATTAATGTTCAGTTGTTAGCTGAGTTGACTCGAACAACGTGTTTAATCGAAAGACACAACGCGCTGCTAGGAATCGTCCTTATGACCTTACGAGCGTGAGCCGAGTACCTTAACCACTAAGCCACGCGCCTTCACAGCAACGACAACAACAACAATGATAAAGTAGCAAAAACCCATGCACACATGGGCGCAGACATGGCTGTGTGGTAAGATGCTTGCTTCCCAACCACATGATTCCGGATTCAGTCCCACTGCGTGGTACCTTGGGCAAGTGCCTTCAGCAGTATCGGGCCGACCTAAGCCTTGTGAGTGGTTTAGTCGACGGAAACTGAAGGAAGCCCGTTGTATATATACATATATATGTGTGTGTGTGTGTGTGTGTGTGTGTGTGTGTGTGTGTGTGTGTGTGGACAACCGGTGTTGGTTTGCTTACGTCCCCGTAATTTAACGCTTCGGCAAAAATGCTGATAGAATAAGTACCAAAATTTAAAAAAACAAGCACTGGGGTCGATTCGATCGACTAAAAATTCTTCGATCGACTAAAAATGGCCGCAGTCTAATGACTGAAACAAGTAAAAGAGAAAAGATAAAAGACATTAGCATTAGTAAAATGCCATCTTAAGTTTCCTCACATAAATGGCTTTTGATTATTCTAGAAAATCTCCTTTCAAACAGCCTAAGCAAAGCTTCATTGCGATATTGTTCATATATATGTCTACTGTTGCTGTTTGTATAAACGGCCAAGACAGCATCCAAAAGAAAAATTACCTCACTAGCGCATTACGACAATTGCACCACAAACACGTGGATCTCTCTCTCTCTCTCTCTCTCTCTCTCTCTCTCTCTCTCTCTCTCTCTCTCTCTCTCTCTCTCTCTCTGTGTCACTGCCTCTCTCTCTGTCTCTGTCTCTCCGTCTCTCTGTCTCTCTCTTTATGTCACTGCTTCTTTTGTTACCACAATGATTTCTGCTCATCCGAACTAGCTGTCTGCGTCTTCATGTGGCGTGGAGAAGATCGGTTAACGTGCAGATGATGATGATGATGGTAGTTAGTGGTGGTGGTGGTGGTGGTGATGGTGATGATGATAAGAGTGATGGTGACGAACACGAGAAGAAATTTCAACAGAAACTAGAAACCTTACTAGTTATAACACCATGGTGAACTTTAATTTTCATCTATTCAGAGCTGATATCAGTACCAGTAATATATTGCGGTTAATGAATTTACCTCTATTCCTAGTTCCTTTACATAAACCCTCCTGTGTCTGGTTAGTGCGAATAGGTTCATGTAGCGCTGAATCAAAATTCTTTTGCTTGAGCGATCTTGTCATTCACCCCCTCCCTTCCTCTTGGAACCAGCCAAAACAAGAAGCCACCATGGATGTCTTCTTCATTCAATCATCCCCTTCCTTCACACTCAAAATTCACACTGAACTTAATCAATAAACGTTAATGGCATTGTTCTTGTAGTAGTAGTAGTAGTAGTAGTAGCACCACCACCACCACCAGCAGTAGCAGCAGCGCTAATTGTAGTGGTAGTAGTGGTAGTAGTAGTAGTTGTTATTGTTGTGCAGCCCCAAATCAACCCAGAGGGAATCGATATATGACCAAAGGTGTTTTATCCATAATCGTTTCCTCTCTTTTGCCAGTCATAACACATTTAAGGCCACCTTATCCAATGTGTCCTTTCTCAAAGACCGTATTGTATAATTCGATTGAAATATGACTGCCATTTTCAGCAATTCGAGAGATTACGGAGTCTTCATCATCGATTAGTTGTTGTTGTTCTTCTTCTTCCTGATGCAGGTGGTGGTGGTGGTGGTGGTGCAGATAAAAAGATTGGTATGTTGCCCCGAGTCACTGGTAGTGACATCAAAGATGGCTTGCCTAGAGATGTTGGTGACGTCAGTAGTATGTTGCCCCTAGTTGATGTTGGTAGTGACGTCAGTGATAATGACGTCATTGATGTGAAAGGAGTTCAAGAAAAAATAAGGGATCGCTGTTTCCATAGTAATTTCGGCAATAATTATCTAATTGCTTTCATCTTAATGCTGCAGATTGGATGGAAAGTATAATGATGGTACAGGCTGCAGTAGTAGTAGTAGTAGTAGTAGTGATGATGGTAGCGATTGTGGTGGTGGTGGTTGTGGTGGTGATAGTGTAGTGCTGATAGAGATGTTAGTCTAAATAATGCTACATTCAGAAATGTTGTTGTATAGACCCAACCAGGCCTGATCAAACAGACCAATGATGAAAGGCATTCTAGCCATGACAACCCTGTCGCATTTTCAGACGTTGTATACCTAGAACCACATTAGCCAATGTGGTCCTTGCTTCTCATTTTTAAGTTGGCGAAGTGTTGTTGTTAGTGAAGGTAATGGTGAAACATTGATAGTATGGGCTGCAGTCGTAGAATTACAATTGTCCGTTCAAGAGGTGGTAGTATTTTTGCGATGGCGTTTCGGTCCTTGTTCCAATATGATTGTAGTTTAGGTGGTAGTTATAATACAATTGTTGTTGTTTAACCCCAGGTCAGCTGCTCTAAATCAGCCATAACGGTTTAAGCCGTGGCCATTCCACCTTATTGCATATGTAGTCCATTGGGCTTTTAATTTGATACGATGATCATTTGCGATTGGAAGGAATGGTAATATCAGTAGTGATGGTCGTGGAGGTGTAGAGTACATGATGGTGGGGTGGTGGTAACGTGACAGCTGAAAAAGTAGGGGTAAATGATGTAATAGTAGTGGGGTATGCAATTGCTAGTGATGGCTTTGAGAGTGAGGGAAGTAATAATACTGTTGCACTTTGTGATGATGGTGATGATGATGACGACGACGATGATCGAAGCACCAATGCTGCAGTTCGTGATGATGGAGTTATTGATTCGATAATCAATAAAAGATTTATTGGAACACAGATGATGCATCTTTTACTGCAGCTGCTACATTGTTCACACGATGACACTATGAGTGCATTGCAGTTGTAGCCTTAAGGTGCAACCTGCTTTGCTTGCTGCACTTGGAATGATTCCTATAATGCATAAGTGTATACACAAGGATAAAAATGCCTTTATATGTGTGTGAATGTGTGTGTGTGTGCGTGCGTGCGTGAATGCGTGCGTGTGTGTGTATGTAAGTAAATGTGCTTGTGTGTGTGTATATATATATATATATGTATGTATATGAATGTACGTATTTATACATGCATACATATGTGCAACTTCGAGTTAATATTTAGTATCAATATCATGCGAAATATTTTTTCCAGAATTTTTCAAATTGCAAACGTAATTTATGGACAACCTATACATTTACATTTATATAAATAAATACACACACACATACACACTCATATTTGTGTTTATATATATATATATATATATATATATATATATATATATATATATATATATGCCTGAATATATATGTGTGTATGTGTATACACACATTTATATACATACACTTATGTATGTATGTGTTGCATGCATACGCATGTTTTATATATATATATATATATATATATATATATATATATATATATATATATATATATATATATATATATATATATATATATATGTATGTGTGTGTGTGTGTGTGTGTGTGTGTGTGTGTGTGTGTGTGTGTGTGTATATGTGTATGTATGCGTATGTATACACCACACCCAAAGACACATATCTCTCTCTCTCTCTTTCTTTTCTCTCTCTCTCTCTCTCTCTCTCTCTCTCTATTTATACTATATGGGCGTTTGTCCATGAGATAATAATACGCAACATTGAGCCTATATAGCAACTCGACAACAGTAACATAACCAGCTCATGTGCAACGATTATTCTTCGACACACATGTTTCGGGCATTTTAAGAAAAGGTGGAGTTGGCCGTCTAACGACTGTTGCGCAGAAGCTGAGTTTGAAACCGCAAATTACAATGTGTTATCAATAGCTGTCTATATCATTGCATATATATGTATATATATAAATTATATATATATATATATATATATATATATATATATATATATATATATATATATATATATATATATTCATATCCATATGCATATGCTTATATCTACACTGGAAATACAGTATAGTATGTATATATGTATAACAAATATCCACATAGATGCTGACAATCATCAAAGTTCTATTATGCTAACTGATCAGAATATATATATATATATATATATATATATATATATATATATATATATATATATATATATATATTCTGTATTTATTGTGCAAAACGCTCTCCTTGAGTATTCCTTGAAATATATTAGTGGTATTCACAATCAGCAATTCTACATTTCCTCTTCTAATAATTCGTTGGTCACGTTTAGTCTTGCCAAATGAATAGAATGTTTATCTTAGGAGTTCTTGTGACTTTGAAGCATTTCCGCTGCTTCCTCCAGTTATCTTTAAACACCAGATCTCTCCAATCTACATTGTCTATATTGTCCAAGAATTTCGATCAAGTGATCTTATTGAACTACATTGACTTTTACTTAAAATTTTAAATTTTTTCACTAGTTGTTTGGATGACTGAAGTTTTGCAGTTCAGTATATTAGATGTATGAGAACCTGCTGTATTCTCATTGAGATAAAGTTCTTTGTTAGTGTATCTCTCTCTCTCTCCCGCGTTCTCTCTCTCTCCCGCGTTCTCTCTCTCTCCCGCGTTCTCTCTCTCTCCCGCGTTCTCTCTCTCTTTCCCTCTATATAGATACAAACACACACACTCTCTCTCTAACACACACACACACACGCACACATCACACATTCTTACGTATTGCATGTGTGTGAAGACGCGTGGCCTAGTGGTTAGGCTGTTGCACTCATGATCGCTAGATTAGGGGTTCCATTCCAAGGCCAGGCGACGCGTTATGTTCTTGAGCAAATCATTCTATCTCACGCAGCACTCCGATCCAATCACTTCGACATCTGACGTGTGGTACACCGTTCACCTGCACAGGTAATGACAATTTGATGTAGTGAGTGAGCTAAGGTACAGCACATTCCTTTGATCACTACAAACGAGTTATTTGTGCAGGTCGTTCGGCAAAAACGCTGAACGCCCATACGTCGTCTTCGAGTCTGCTGCAAATGATGGAATCTCATAAGATTCCAGCATTTCTTTTATTCTTTTTACTTGTTTCAGTCATTTGAGATGCAACCATACTGGGGTACTACCTCGATGGGTTTTAGCCGAACAAATTAACCCCAGGATTTATTTTTTAAGCCTAGTACTTTTCCTATCGGTCTTTTTTGTGGAATCGCTAGGTTACGGAGATGTGAACACACCAACACTGGTTTTAAAATTGAATGAAATTTAATAGTATTTTAGAATGTCTAATGGAATTAAAAATTATTTTTATGTATTTGTGTACATTTAAACTAATTAAATATTATTTTAAAGAATAATAGAATTAAAATTACTTTGATTAAAACCCTTTCTAACATGGAAGTATCCAAAGAGCATTTGAGGCACGTAATGCTTTATGAGTACAAAAAAGGAAACTTTGCAGCTGAAGCGACTCGAAACATACACTCAGTTTATGGGAAAGAATGCTTGAATGAAAGAACTTGCAGAAGATGGTTTTCAAAATTCAGAAGTGGAGATTTCAGCCTTGAAGATGAAGATCAAATAGGACGGCCAGTTGAGTTTGATGATAAGCTCCTTGAGGCATCACTTGAAGGAAATCCTGCATTATCAGTTGAAGAATTGGCAATAAAGCTTAGTTCAAACCATACAACTGTTCATCGTCATCTTCAACAACTTGGAAAGGTTCCTAAACTTGGAAAATGGGTGCCTCATGAACTGTCCGAAAGCAACCGCAAATCCCAAGTTGACATCTGCTTTTCTCTCCATTCTCGCGAACTCATTTCATTCTTTTTGGATAGACTTGTGACTGGTGACGAAAAATGGATCTTCTATCGAAATGTTAAACGTCGTAAACAGTGGCGCAGGAGTGGCTGTGTGGTAAGTAGCTTGCTTACCAGCCACATGGTTCCGGGTTCAGTCCCACTGCGTGGCATCTTGGGCAAGTGACTTTTAATATAGCTTCGGGCCGACCAAAGCCTTGTGAGTGGATTTGGTAGACGGAAACTGAAAGAAGCCCGTCGTATATATGTATATATATATATATATATATATATATATATATGTGTGTGTGTGTGTGTATGTTTGTGTGTCTGTGTTTGTCCTCCCCCCCGACATCGCTTGACAACCGATGCTGGTGTGTTTACGTCCCCGTAACATAGCGGTTCGGCAAAAGAGACAGATAGAATAATTACTAGGCTTACAAAGAATAAGTCCCGGGGTCGACTTGCTCGACTAAAGGCGGTGATCCAGCATGGCTACAGCCAAAAGACTGAATCATGTAAAAGAGTAAAGAGTGGCTTGGTAAAAGGGAAAAGGCTCAACCACAACCGAGAAGTGAACTTCATGGGAAAAAGGATCTTCTCTCTATCCGGTGGGATTGAAAAGGAGTAATTCACTTTGAATTGTTACCACCTAATGCAACAATCAATGCTCAAGTCTACTGTTAGCAATTAGAGCGTTTGAACCAAGCTTTGAAGAAAAAAGTCCCGCTTTAGTGAATCGAAAAGAAGTGTTGTTTCATCAGGACAATGCGCGACCACACACTGCAAAGATCACATCACAGAAGATCGAAGAGCTTGGTTGAGGAAAAAAATCCACATCCAACTTATTCTCCTGACCTTGCTCCTTCAGACTACCATTTGTTTCGTAGTTTACAGAATCATTTGGGGGACATAACTTTCGCAAGCCAGGAGGAGGTCGAAACTGACATTTCAGAGTTCTTCGCTTTGAAACCAAAAGAGTTTTACATTGATGGGATTAAAAAACTTGTAAATAGATGGAAGGAAGTACATTGATGATTAAATTTCAATTAAATATAACATTTGATCACTTGTCTTCTTCATTCAAAATTCGGACAGAACTTGTGGGATGACCTGATATATATATATATATATGATGGGTTTCTTTTAGTTTCCGTCTACCAGATCCACTCATAAGGCTTGGGTCGGCCCAGGCAATAGTAGAAGACACTTACCCAAGGTGCCACGCAGTGGGACTGAACCCGAAACTATGTGGATGGGAAGCAAGTTTCTTACCACATAGCCTAACCTCTGCCTATATATATATATATATATATATATATATATATATATATATATATATATATATATATATATATATATATATATATATATATATATATATATATATATATATATATATATATATATATATATATATATATATATATATATATATATATATATATATATATATATATATATATATATATATATATAAAACATGCAACACACACACACACACACACACACACACACACACACACACACACACACACACACAGATCTTTTAATGTAGTGTGGAATAAACTGATATTAGATTTCCGATTACAATTTTGCTCACTCGGTCTCTTGGTCCACAGTATCCAGCAACGGATCCAGTAAGACTTTTGTCCGGAATTGTCATCATTGTATACTTTATGCTTAAACAGACATTTCTACAACTCTACACATCGCTAACATGAGGTTGTAGCGAACATTTTTATGCGTATCTACCACAATGCAAACATGCTCACACACACATGCATGAACACACATACACATACTTGCACGCACACATGGACACAGGCGCACAGGCACACACATATGTATATAGGTACGATGGATAAACTCTCAACTGGTGGTTCACTTTTGTGACTTTCTGCCAATTAAAAATAAAGTATATATACTCATATATCGAGTTCTGTTTCTCCTGTTTTGTTCAACACATACACAAACACAAACATGCACATACACACGCGCGCGTACGCTCGCACACGGAGCGCATGCGCATGCACGCATGCACGCACGTACGTACGCACACACACCACACAGTTATATTTATGTGTGCAAGCTTTGACCTTAACAAAATGTTCATATCCTCCAGCTCCTGTAGAAGAAAAGTTCGTGCACTTACGTCATATTTCACAATCAACAGCAATTGTACGGCATGTGTTCCTGGTGATAACTACAAGCCAACGGTTTTCTGGAAAGGTGATCCAGTATATGGTTTGCATGGATCCGCTAATAGGACAGAGCTCAGTTGAGCTACAAATGATGTCCAACAAAAGTAAGATGATAATCAGTTAACAATTGAAACAGATGTCTAAGGTATTGTCAGCTTCCGATTATAATATCTCCCAGTTTGTCATTTATGGTTGGTGCATGAAATATATTAAACGATCACTGAAAATTTTAAACAGACATTCAATTTTCCAGACAAGAGACAAAGAGTGCTACACAGTTGCTTAACCCGCAATAAATAGAAACCAAATCTCCCTCAAATAACCCTACTGTCTTAGATAATGACAGGGTAGTAGGCTTTGATATACAATAAAGTATATAATAAAGACACGATGGTAAGGGCATGCCCGTTCAACAACTGCAATCAGCTTGTTTTCTATATTTGCAGTGCATACCTACATTTGATCGATGTTGGCGGTGGGTATACAACAAAGCAAGGGTTTCCATGTTTCAAGCGGTTCTCGTTGGTACTCGACGCTTGGCTCTGTTTTCTTTCATAGCATGAAGAGGATGATTTAAAAGCCAATAACTATAAGCAATACTAGTAGACAGATCGAAATTTGGCGCAAATCCAGCAATTTTGGCGGAGGGAGTAAACCGATTACATCGACCCCAAATCTTAAGTGGTACTTATTTTATCGACCACGTAAGGATAAACGGGAAAATCGACCCCGGCGTAATTTGTATTCAGAAGTAGAGATAGACAAAATACTTATTTTGTCCGGTGTGCTAACGATTCTGCCAGCTTGCCGCTTTAGATCGATAATATTGCCAAATATTTCTTATATCTGACAACTCAAGTAGAATAATCTATAATAAGGTGTTATATTCAAACACAACTACATACAACTAGCGGAAGATACGACCTCATGTATCTTCAGTAAGGTTCCAAACATCTTACCGACTCGGTATTTTGATGACATACCGCTAAAATTTTGAAATTTTCCTTTGTTGAATAGATAATCCTTACTGTGACTAATAAATACTGGTTGACTAAACTTAGGACTTGAAAAAAAGAAACGTTAATATTTTATAAAGAATTGAAGTTCTAGAGGCTCGCAAGTCGGGGGGAATGTAGAATAATTTAACATTTCCGGTTTTGTCCTTTATTGTGTGAGAATGCGAAGGATCGGAAAACGTGGTGTTATCGCTTGATTGGGGCCAAATCATGTCCCTTATTGATAAAGACTGAATGAAGTGAGGTCTTCAGCAGTGCCATATTTTTCATTGTCACGATACTCAAGTCAATGACAGAAATATGCATTTTCTTGTGATGAACTAGTTGTAATTGGCAAATAAAAAATTGAGTAGGAATTCCACTTTCTGAATGTTGATGTTAATCCCTGAATGTCTATGTTTGCGTATACTAGTGAAAATCAGTACGTCAAATTAGATCACTTTTCATTGAAAAGGTAAAATTAAGCCGTTCCATGATTACATATTGCTGAAATAAGTACTGGAGCGAACATAATCGATTGAAACCCTTGAGGGCGGTGTCCAAGCTTGACTGCAGTCCAATGATGGAAACTAATAAAATAATAAAAAAATAAATAGATACATACATATATACATACATATTATTAAACACAAAGAGTGACTGTATTATCACTGATATCGCAAAGGCATATTCCAAGAGGACAACCTCTCTGTGATGTTGTTTATACTTTCTGTAAACCCCTTGTCATTCATGTCAAGGAAGTCTGAAGGATATCTCATTGGTTCATAAGGAAACAGAAATACCAAAATTACACACTGTTCCTTTGTGGATGAAATTTTATGAGGGAATATGCATGCGATAAAAAAGAGCCTCGACCTAGTCACAACATTCTCTAAGGATGTAGGATTTGGTCAGGATAAATGTTGTGAACAAGGGAAAAACTATAAACCAGACCTGCAACATGTCCATCAATGATTTGACTGTTTTCCCTATATCTGACAAGAAATGTTATAGCTTTCTAGGGCGGATGAAAACATATCTCACAATGGCACCTGTAACAAAATACGTATCACTAAAGAATATTACAGTCGAATAAAAAAAATTTGGATCTGAGAACTCTCTTCGTTCAATAAAACAGTGGTCCACAATGAGTTTGCGGTGCCAATATGCATACCAACATTTGGGCTGTTTGATTGGACTCTTGATGAGATCTGAGCCGTTGAAGTGGATCTAAGAAATACAATTTATGAGTAGCTGAAACATCGCATACCCTTTCTAGATCTAATTTCTCTTCCTTCTCTTATTCCGTCTTTTTCACCCCTCCACTTTTTGCATCCATCTCCTTGTTTTCTTCTTCTCGTGATTGCTCTTCTTCTAGCGTCTTGATTTGTAAATTGTGTAGGGCCTCAGAGCCGAGGGATTGCTTGGAGACAAGGCGTGTTATTAAAATTTGCCTAGAAAATATGAAAAATATTATTTGCTCGTAAATGTATGCTGTGTACCTTAAATGATATTTATCTCTCACTGGATGGAGTACTTTTTTATTGATCTTACGTTAACGGAAAAGGAAACTATATATATATATATATATATATATATGGTTCTTGTTTTCGAGTTTATGTTGTCCAGGTTCAGAGAGTGGGATTGGATTTGTGTAAATCCTTTCTCCTCAATAAAAAATTATCATGCACAGGTATCACTTGAAAAAATGTAGAACCTATCACAAAAATGGTTAGTCGTAGTGTGCGAGACTTTCGATCAGGCGATGGCAATAGTCGAACATGAGTTTGCAACCACCATATATGTTTGTATAGTCGCATTTATGTATTGTATTTATATATAATTGTCATTGGGGTGTGCTTGTAGGTATTGTTGCTTACAAAACCATCTGAACAAAGAAATTAATAGCTGATATAAATGATCAAAAATCGCTCGAATCCCAACCATTCCATCATTTTAAAAACATAGAGTATCGAGGATTACATTGTTGTTCAGCCAGCCCTCGCGTTAATCATGATTGTCTTGTCTTTTTATATTTAGAGAACTACTTTGTCACCTTGCTATTTTGAGATATAAGGGCGAAGTTGAAGCGAAACTTGACTGCTATATGTAGCAGATCAGAAACCTTATAAAGATTCTTTCATTGGTTTAATTACATGACGTGTTGCTGATATCGATGCCGCTGGTTCTGCTATTGCTGTTGAACTTCTTGAGGCAGATTTTGTTGTTGTACTCGTTGCTACTGTCGCTGCAGTTGCTGTTGCTATTTTTTGTTTCTATTTGCTGTTGTTACTGTAGTTGTTCTTTTTATTATTTTGCTCCAGGTCAGTCGTGATCAGGCAGATCTATAGCCAAAAGCGTTCAAACTACGAGCAAGTTTTCTTTTGTTCAGACGTAATGTCTTTAGAACATCCTTATCCAATGTATCTTTTCATATTGTGGCAGGGTGTGATTTAAGTGAAACTTAGCAGCTATTTCTAGCAGGTCTCATGAGACTAGCTCTTTGCTGTTGTTATCATTGTTGTAGTAAGGAAAGAGAATTTGGAATATCTTCAAGAATTACATTACATTTTATTATAACATAGTGCCATATGAGATTAGATCTTGCAATGCTGTCTTCGATTCTGGGACACCACTGGATATTTTTGTCAGTTATCTAATCTCGCAATATTTCAGAGCACGCGCCTGTGTTTGTGAATATCTATCTCACACAATGCACACAAATTGCGTATAAACACATGTGAAAACATGCATGAACATGTTTTTGCGTTCGTATATGTATATATGTATTAAGTATGTGTGTGTGTGTGTGTGAGTGTGTATATATATTTATTTACACTCAAACATATACATATATGCTTAAATTAGTTCATGTGTGTGTATATACATACACACATACCGCATTTATGCCTGTCTATGAGTGGCAACCTTATACGCATATCTACGCTTCACGAATATTTTGTGCAACAGCATTTCTCAGAAAAATACTGTAACCTCGTTTACCACAAGAAAAAAAAAAGACATGAATAAAAATAACCGAAGCAACAGAATACTAGAAATAAACAGGGGGGAAATATATGTAATAGTTACGAAGTATCCCCTACACAAGGCATACAATAATTCACGTTCTTCACACACTCTTACTAAATTGCACGTTATTTCTGCACTTCCATACATATAGATGTGTGCTTTTTTTATGTAGGTGTTGAACATGCACTTCAGCTGAGAGTGTATTAATTACTTCGGCATTCACCTAGCAATCTGTTAGCGTCGTTTCTTATATTTCGTTTCTTCTTAATCAATTCTCTTGCACTCATTTGCCTTGTGTTCAGACACACTGCCTGATAAGTTAAAGATGGAAGGAACGACGCCTAAGATACTTTATGTTAGACCACTTATAGATGCTGCTTCTTTCCTTAGGCCTATCTCTAGGAGCGTAGCTGTCTATCTATCTATCTATCTATCTATCTATCTATCTATCTATCTATCTATCTATCTATCTGTCTATCTATCTATCTATCTATCTATCTATCTATCTATCTATCTATCTCTTCTCACGGACGTGCTGTCACATCGGCTGCGAAGGTAAACGTTTATTTGACCATTTACTGTCCACATTTTGTTGGGATTTTTAAATAATTTTGTTGCGAAGCACCTAGGCTTCATTTGTGTGTATTTTCAAGGGCAGGAATTGACCCCCAGGGGCAGTTTCGGCCCTAGCAAAATACAAAAATTTCCTTCTTGACATTTGAAAAATGTCGAGAAACATAATTTTGGAACGCTTGTCTTGTTCTTTTGACAAGCATTTCCCGAGGCTTCAGATGCCAGAAGAGAAAAAAGAACAGAATAGCGCGTGCTCATGCAGTGACAGGAACGCAGTTGCTATAAACGTCACAAAGACTGTGAGTACAGCTACTAACAGCCCTCTCACCACCACCACCACCACCACCACCACCACCAACACCAACAACAAAAACAAAACTGTAACCAAGGTTACAAAACCATGCGTGAAGACCGTCACAAATGTCTCTGACGTAAGCACCACTGCTGCTGACGCCATCATCACCACCACCAACGACAACAACAACAACAACAACAACAGCAACAACGACAACAACAACAACAATAGCAACAACAAGGAAGTAAAGTTATCGGCCGTCAGCAATGACACCATCACCTGTTCAACAAACTCTGCTGCCACTACCACCACCTTTGAACCAGGCAGTACATACACCAACATAAACAAAAATATCCAGAAGAACATGTCCGCCAGCACAACAAAAACAAATTTCGCAAATGCTCTAAAGGAAAAAAGAACAACAGTGACATTCACACAAAAACAAATAAAAGACACAAAATCCCTTCTTACGAAAGAAGGAGATGATGTCAGAATAAACATCCCAAAAGATATTATAGAAATGAAAAACAAAAAGTGCATCATTTATAAACTGGTAAACACAAAAACCAGACGTGTAGAAAATGTTAGCACAGATAAAATTGAAGTTTGTCTTAGAAAAATTTGGCCTTATCAGAATCATGTCACCTGGGGAAGGAAATTTGGAACGGTGCAAGTAAGGTTTCTGGATGAAAATTTAGCTAAACAATTTTCGACACTCTCTCTCCGCACAGATGACTTGGTAATGATACCGAGTTATCTAGGACAGAGAGTGACCAAAGTTATGATAAAAAATGTGCCATCGGAGGTGGACACCCAATGGCTGATATCGGCCGTGTGCCTGGAAATGGAGGAGGCAAATATTTTGGAGATTACGGTCGGAGAGGAAAAGAACTGGGGAGGGAAAAATCTGGAAATCCTTCTCCACATCACGGAGGAGGCTTCACAGAAAATTCCTCCAAACATTAGATTGGCAGAGGACCACAAGCTGTATGTGGTGGTAGAGGGCAGGCGACCTCGCTGTTACCTATGCAACAGCGAAGCACATCTGAAAAAGGACTGCCCTCTGGCCGCTAAACAAAAACAACAACAACAACAACAACAACAACAACAGAAGCAACTACCAAATACCCCCAACAGAAAAACCTTACTACCAACACCACAGGCAACGCAAAAAACAACAACAGAAATATCAGCAATAACCACAACAGAAAAGACAACAGAAACTACAAAAACAGAAGAAAAAAAAGAAAATTCCAAGACTGCCTCTCCCTCCCCCATATCACATACACCACACATAAATAACAAGGAGCCAACATCAATAAAAACAGCAACACAAACATTCACAGAAACACACACAGACGCACAAAATTTGCCGTTACCTCTTTCTGACTCCTCAGATCTCCCATCATCCGATGAAGAGAGTGGGGAGGAGTGGAAAATAGCTACGAAAGGAAAGAGGAAGCGCAGTAAGAAGAAAACAAAACAAAATGCAAACACAAACAAAGCAGGGAGATTCACATCTCCCGAAAATACTACTAACACCAATAGTAATATAAAAAAAACAATGCTAACAGCAATAGACAGTACAAACACAGAGTTGATGAATTACATCAACTCTAAAACAAACATCACAAATAACGATATCAAAACCAACAACCACCCACGTACAACACCGCCAAAACACATTAAAATTATTCATGTAACACCAGCATTACACAACACAATAAAATCCCTCTACCCCAACTCGGTAGGGGGATTCCAGAAATATTTGTGCAAGAAATTGTACAATAGCCTCCTTGGTGAAAAATCCAAGGAGGAAACAAAACTTTCTAACGGCAAGTAACACTCTGTTCTTTTGTTTTGTGCTTTAAAGCACACGTATAAATAGAATCATGGTGAAGATTGGTTGTGTGAATGTGCGTGGCTTAGGGTCCCCTTGGAAACAAGGGTACGTCTTAAATGACATCAAGTCACACAATTTGGATATCATAGCCATTAGTGAGACCAGACTCCATGAACCGCGGGCCCTAAAGTCCATGTTTGGCGGACAGTTTAACATTTATTTTTCTCCCTGTCTGCCGAGGATGGGCGGTAGTGGCACGGCGGTTCTTTTTCGCAAGAGTCTGGATCTCCAAGTAAAGACGATATTTACGGACCCGGAGGGTAGACTGGTTGTCCTAGATGTGGACGGCAGCGATGGAGGCGCTTTTCGGTTGCTGGCAGTTTATGTGCCTCCTTTAACAGGTCGGTCAGACTTCTTTCGACGTCTAGAAGTATTCCTGGGAACGTCTCGTCCCTTATTTTTAGTGGGGGATTGGAATGCTACCTTGGACACGCATCTAGACTACGTGGGGAGTGACAAAACTAGAAGGGGATGCAAAGGCCTCATAGACCTGCTCAGACGCTTCCAGTTGTCTGACAGGTACCGACTCGACCACCCAAATGTGCCAACGTGGACTTGGAGCAACCGCATTGGGTCGTCGAGATCGTATCTAGATAGGATAGTGTGTAGGACAAGAGATAGAGATAGTTTAGGATGTCCACAGTTCCACATAGTCAGCTACACGGATCACAAACTTGTGACGTGTACGCTAGACTTAGATAAGGCACATAGGCAGGGTCCCGGTTACTGGAAACTAAACGCGTCTTTCCCGTCGAGACAGGTTTTCAGAGACCGGATTAGCACGTTAGTAAAGAGGGCTTTGACGGGAGCCATCGTCAACAACAAATGGTGGTTTGCCCTCAAGAGAGCAGTGAGGGCGGAAGCAATAAGGTATAGCAGGGCACTAGCTGTAGAGAGGAACAGAGAAGAGGGGGAGCTAGTGATAAAGTTAGAAGAGGCATTGCGAAGTGGCATCGCATCCGACGTTTTAGCGGCGAGGTTGGCCCTCGACCAACACTTCAATGCTAAACACGAAGGGTGTGCTGTCAGGGCAAGGATGCGTGCTCTGAGGAATGAAGGTGTTGGAGCCGCACGAGAGGCCCGGATGGCGGAGGCGCAGCGTGGTAACAGAGCCACCATCCAGTCTCTGGTAGACGAACAGGGGCGCGAATTGCTCGAGCCGAGCAAGATGTGCGAAGCGTTTCAGCGGCATTTTGCCCGACTGTTCGGGAGGAGTGGCGAGCGAGAAGGCAGGGTGGACTTTAGTGCCTACCTGCACAGCTTGCCACGACTCTCGGCAAGAGAGGCGGAGTGCTGCGAAGGGGTCATCACGGCGGAGGAGGTGAGGGACGCGATGGCGGGTTGCTCGACGGACAAATCTCCGGGTTTGGATGGTCTGCCCTACGAGCTTTACAACTGTATGCCAGACTTGTTTGGAGAAGTCTTGGCGGTCGTGTACTGCAACTGGCAGCAGAACGGGAGCATTCCCGGTTTTGTGAGCCGAGGAGCGGTAACGCTGCTGAAGAAAGATCCAAACAAGGGGGACGCCATAGATAACTTTAGGCCCATCACTCTGCTCAATGCAGACATGAAAATTTTGGCCAAGGTGTTAGCCAAGCGGTTGGCGCTTGTCATCGAGAAACTGGTCGGCACGGAGCAGACGTGCGCCGTGCCGGGCCGGAGCATCCATGACAACCTCCATCTGATTCGCTACATCATAGAGAGGGTAGTTAAGGAACCTGGCATGGGTGGGGCCCTGATCAATTTGGATCAATCGAAAGCTTTCGATAGGGTAGACCATCGATACTTGGAGGCCGTCCTCGAAGCGGCCGGCTTCGGTCCCGTTTTCCGCGGCTGGATGGCTGCCTTGTACACAGGCATCCGTTCGGTTGTTCGCGTCAATGGACGTCTATCGGGACCCTTCGACATTGCACGTTCGGTTCGTCAGGGATGCCCCCTGTCGCCGCTCCTGTACGTATTGACTCTCGAGCCACTACTGCGGAAGCTGGCGACGCTGAGGGGCATCCCGCGAGAACTGGGGTGCGGGACGAGCGTGTCGGCATACGCGGACGACGTCACCGTCATAGCGTCTAGCCACGAGCACATCGAGCTTGTCGGCGAGACACTGAAAGACTACGAAGCGGTGACGGGAGCGAAAATCAACCGGGATAAGTCGGTGGGTTTGCTGCTCGGCACCTGGAGAAGCAAGCCCATACCGTCCGGCAGCGCCTCAGTAGTGGGACGCTGGACGGACGGTCCGGTCAAGTTGCTCGGAGTCTGGTTCGGTCCGGACCTGCAAACGGAGAAGAACTGGGACGAGATAACGAGTAGGGTGGCCACTCTCTGCCGGCAATGGTCCGAGAGGAAGCTGTCCCTAAAAGGTCGGGCGGAGGTGGCGAACGCGTACATCGCGTCCGTCATCGAATACCGCCTGACCGTTGTGCCTTGTCCCGATCGTGCCATCACCGAAATGGAACGCATCCTCTTCCGCTTTTTGTGGAAAGGAAGCGTTCCGATGGTGAGGCGATCCGTTTGTTGCCAACACCCGCTGAAAGGAGGGCTGGGCATGCCGTGGTTGATGATGCGCAGACATGCGCTGAGACTGCGACATCTCCGGCTCTACGTAGACGACGGTGAGCAGGTGTGGTCGCCGTTTGTGCGACGCGCTTTCCCGCAGCTCGTCTCCATGACCGAGCTGCAGTCGTGGATCAAAAAGAGGCCGAGGAATGGCGAATGGCACCGTGAGTGTCGCGTTGCTCTGCAACAACTTTGCCGTCCCGGGTCGACCTTGAGCGGCTGCATCACAACGAAGTCATTCTATAGGGGATTAGTGGAGGGCAGGTACGACGACGATCTCGGGGCGAACCTGGGCGTCGACGAGGAATACCTGACCCGCCTGTTCAGGACGACTTTCGGGCCGGGACCTATGGACAACTTGCAGAGATCCCTGGCCTGGCAGTGTTACCGAGAGGCGCTACCCGTTCGGGATAAGCTCTATAGACACGGCTCGCGAAATGCGGGGCCGACCTGCCCGAGATGCGGTCAGAGCGATGAAACCGTTCTGCACGCACTCGTGCAGTGTCCAACCATTTCGGAGCTGTGGGCTTATGTCGAACGACTGCTGTCGCGTGTGGGACGAGTCGGTTTGACAACCGAGTCTATCGTCAATATCGTCACGCCTCCTTCCTTTAAACGGGAAGGAAGAGCTGTATTTATCGTACTTGTGGCTATGGCCAAAGAATGCATCTGGTGGACGCGTCTGAAAGGATTAGAGACAAATACTTTCCTCTCTGGTCAATCTCTCATCAACTTTTTCAAGTATCACTTGAAAAGGAAGGTGAGAGTAGAGAGGCAAGTGTTGTCTAGCAAATGTTTCGAAAAAAGATGGATACATGTAGCAAGAATGGCACGTATAAATGACGAAGCCACCTTGACCATGATTCTATAAAACGTTTTAAAATTTTGTAAACAGAGAAATTTTATTTAACAAACTGTGACGCTAAAGACCGAGGTTACCGTGGTCTTTTCGTAGGTTTTTCTTTCCACGGATAACCTCCCCATTTATTGGGAATTTTTTGTATTTTTCGTATTTTTTGTAAATACCCCAAACGTTTTGCGATGTTTTTTTTTTTTTTTTTTTTTTTCATCGTTGTCCCCACTTTTGTTTTTTTTTCTGCTTTGTTTTCGACCCCCTCGAAAAGAAAAACTCTACATTTGTATTTTGTCCCCTCTGTGTTGAGCCCTGTGTGGCTAATAAAGAAACCTATCTATCTATCTCTTCTCACGGACGTGCTGTCACATCGGCTGCGAAGGTAAACGTTTATTTGACCATTTACTGTCCACATTTTGTTGGAATTTTTAAATAATTTTGTTGCGAAGCACCTAGGCTTCATTTGTGTGTATTTTCAAGGGCAGGAATTGGCCCCCAGGGGCAGTTTCGGCCCTAGCAAAATACAAAAATTTCCTTCTTGACATTTGAAAAATGTCGAGAAACATAATTTTGGAACGCTTGTCTTGTTCTTTTGACAAGCATTTCCCGAGGCTTCAGATGCCAGAAGAGAAAAAAGAACAGAATAGCGCGTGCTCATGCAGTGGCAGGAACGCAGTTGCTGTAAACGTCACAAAGACTGTGAGTACAGCTACTAACAGCCCTCTCACCACCACCACCACCACCACCACCACCAACACCAACAACAAAAACAAAACTGTAACCAAGGTTACAAAACCATGCGTGAAAACCGTCACAAATGTCTCTGACGTAAGCACCACTGCTGCTGACGCCATCATCACCACCACCAACGACAACAACAACAACAACAACAACAGCAACAACAACAACAACAACAACAACAGCAACAACAAGGAAGTAAAGTTATCGGCCGTCAGCAATGACACCATCACCTGTTCAACAAACTCTGCTGCCACTACCACCACCTTTGAACCAGGCAGTACATACACCAACATAAACAAAAATATCCAGAAGAACATGTCCGCCAGCATAACAAAAACAAATTTCGCAAATGCTCTAAAGGAAAAAAGAACAACAGTGACATTCACACAAAAACAAATAAAAGACACAAAATCCCTTCTTACGAAAGAAGGAGATGATGTCAGAATAAACATCCCAAAAGATATTATAGAAATGAAAAACAAAAAGTGCATCATTTATAAACTGGTAAACACAAAAACCAGACGTGTAGAAAATGTTAGCACAGATAAAATTGAAGTTTGTCTTAGAAAAATTTGGCCTTATCAGAATCATGTCACCTGGGGAAGGAAATTTGGAACGGTGCAAGTAAGGTTTCTGGATGAAAATTTAGCTAAACAATTTTCGACACTCTCTCTCCGCACAGATGACTTGGTAATGATACCGAGTTATCTAGGACAGAGAGTGACCAAAGTTATGATAAAAAATGTGCCATCGGAGGTGGACACCCAATGGCTGATATCGGCCGTGTGCCTGGAAATGGAGGAGGCAAATATTTTGGAGATTACGGTCGGAGAGGAAAAGAACTGGGGAGGGAAAAATCTGGAAATCCTTCTCCACATCACGGAGGAGGCTTCACAGAAAATTCCTCCAAACATTAGATTGGCAGAGGACCACAAGCTGTATGTGGTGGTAGAGGGCAGGCGACCTCGCTGTTACCTATGCAACAGCGAAGCACATCTGAAAAAGGACTGCCCTCTGGCCGCTAAACAAAAACAACAACAACAACAACAACAACAACAACAGAAGCAACTACCAAATACCCCCAACAGAAAAACCTTACTACCAACACCACAGGCAACGCAAAAAACAACAACAGAAATATCAGCAATAACCACAACAGAAAAGACAACAGAAACTACAAAAACAGAAGAAAAAAAAGAAAATTCCAAGACTGCCTCTCCCTCCCCCATATCACATACACCACACATAAATAACAAGGAGCCAACATCAATAAAAACAGCAACACAAACATTCACAGAAACACACACAGACGCACAAAATTTGCCGTTACCTCTTTCTGACTCCTCAGATCTCCCATCATCCGATGAAGAGAGTGGGGAGGAGTGGAAAATAGCTACGAAAGGAAAGAGGAAGCGCAGTAAGAAGAAAACAAAACAAAATGCAAACACAAACAAAGCAGGGAGATTCACATCTCCCGAAAATACTACTAACACCAATAGTAATATAAAAAAAACAATGCTAACAGCAATAGACAGTACAAACACAGAGTTGATGAATTACATCAACTCTAAAACAAACATCACAAATAACGATATCAAAACCAACAACCACCCACGTACAACACCGCCAAAACACATTAAAATTATTCATGTAACACCAGCATTACACAACACAATAAAATCCCTCTACCCCAACTCGGTAGGGGGATTCCAGAAATATTTGTGCAAGAAATTGTACAATAGCCTCCTTGGTGAAAAATCCAAGGAGGAAACAAAACTTTCTAACGGCAAGTAACACTCTGTTCTTTTGTTTTGTGCTTTAAAGCACACGTATAAATAGAATCATGGTGAAGATTGGTTGTGTGAATGTGCGTGGCTTAGGGTCCCCTTGGAAACAAGGGTACGTCTTAAATGACATCAAGTCACACAATTTGGATATCATAGCCATTAGTGAGACCAGACTCCATGAACCGCGGGCCCTAAAGTCCATGTTTGGCGGACAGTTTAACATTTATTTTTCTCCCTGTCTGCCGAGGATGGGCGGTAGTGGCACGGCGGTTCTTTTTCGCAAGAGTCTGGATCTCCAAGTAAAGACGATATTTACGGACCCGGAGGGTAGACTGGTTGTCCTAGATGTGGACGGCAGCGATGGAGGCGCTTTTCGGTTGCTGGCAGTTTATGTGCCTCCTTTAACAGGTCGGTCAGACTTCTTTCGACGTCTAGAAGTATTCCTGGGAACGTCTCGTCCCTTACTTTTAGTGGGGGATTGGAATGCTACCTTGGACACGCATCTAGACTACGTGGGGAGTGACAAAAGTAGAAGGGGATGCAAAGGCCTCATAGACCTGCTCAGACGCTTCCAGTTGTCTGACAGGTACCGACTCGACCACCCAAATGTGCCAACGTGGACTTGGAGCAACCGCATTGGGTCGTCGAGATCGTATCTAGATAGGATAGTGTGTAGGACAAGAGATAGAGATAGTTTAGGATGTCCACAGTTCCACATAGTCAGCTACACGGATCACAAACTTGTGACGTGTACGCTAGACTTAGATAAGGCACATAGGCAGGGTCCCGGTTACTGGAAACTAAACGCGTCTTTCCCGTCGAGACAGGTTTTCAGAGACCGGATTAGCACGTTAGTAAAGAGGGCTTTGACGGGAGCCATCGTCAACAACAAATGGTGGTTTGCCCTCAAGAGAGCAGTGAGGGCGGAAGCAATAAGGTATAGCAGGGCACTAGCTGTAGAGAGGAACAGAGAAGAGGGGGTGCTAGTGATAAAGTTAGAAGAGGCATTGCGAAGTGGCATCGCATCCGACGTTTTAGCGGCGAGGTTGGCCCTCGACCAACACTTCAATGCTAAACACGAAGGGTGTGCTGTCAGGGCAAGGATGCGTGCTCTGAGGAATGAAGGTGTTGGAGCCGCACGAGAGGCCCGGATGGCGGAGGCGCAGCGGGGTAACAGAGCCACCATCCGGTCTCTGGTAGACGAACAGGGGCGCGAATTGCTCGAGCCGAGCAAGATGTGCGAAGCGTTTCAGCGGCATTTTGCCCGACTGTTCGGGAGGAGTGGCGAGCGAGAAGGCAGGGTGGACTTTAGTGCCTACCTGCACAGCTTGCCACGACTCTCGGCAAGAGAGGCGGAGTGCTGCGAAGGGGTCATCACGGCGGAGGAGGTGAGGGACGCGATGGCGGGTTGCTCGACGGACAAATCTCCGGGTTTGGATGGTCTGCCCTACGAGCTTTACAACTGTATGCCAGACTTGTTTGGAGAAGTCTTGGCGGTCGTGTACTGCAACTGGCAGCAGAACGGGAGCATTCCCGGTTTTGTGAGCCGAGGAGCGGTAACGCTGCTGAAGAAAGATCCAAACAAGGGGGACGCCATAGATAACTTTAGGCCCATCACTCTGCTCAATGCAGACATGAAAATTTTGGCCAAGGTGTTAGCCAAGCGGTTGGCGCTTGTCATCGAGAAACTGGTCGGCACGGAGCAGACGTGCGCCGTGCCGGGCCGGAGCATCCATGACAACCTCCATCTGATTCGCTACATCATAGAGAGGGTAGTTAAGGAACCTGGCATGGGTGGGGCCCTGATCAATTTGGATCAATCGAAAGCTTTCGATAGGGTAGACCATCGATACTTGGAGGCCGTCCTCGAAGCGGCCGGCTTCGGTCCCGTTTTCCGCGGCTGGATGGCTGCCTTGTACACAGGCATCCGTTCGGTTGTTCGCGTCAATGGACGTCTATCGGGACCCTTCGACATTGCACGTTCGGTTCGTCAGGGATGCCCCCTGTCGCCGCTCCTGTACGTATTGACTCTCGAGCCACTACTGCGGAAGCTGGCGACGCTGAGGGGCATCCCGCGAGAACTGGGGTGCGGGACGAGCGTGTCGGCATACGCGGACGACGTCACCGTCATAGCGTCTAGCCACGAGCACATCGAGCTTGTCGGCGAGACACTGAAAGACTACGAAGCGGTGACGGGAGCGAAAATCAACCGGGATAAGTCGGTGGGTTTGCTGCTCGGCACCTGGAGAAGCAAGCCCATACCGTCCGGCAGCGCCTCAGTAGTGGGACGCTGGACGGACGGTCCGGTCAAGTTGCTCGGAGTCTGGTTCGGTCCGGACCTGCAAACGGAGAAGAACTGGGACGAGATAACGAGTAGGGTGGCCACTCTCTGCCGGCAATGGTCCGAGAGGAAGCTGTCCCTAAAAGGTCGGGCGGAGGTGGCGAACGCGTACATCGCGTCCGTCATCGAATACCGCCTGACCGTTGTGCCTTGTCCCGATCGTGCCATCACCGAAATGGAACGCATCCTCTTCCGCTTTTTGTGGAAAGGAAGCGTTCCGATGGTGAGGCGATCCGTTTGTTGCCAACACCCGCTGAAAGGAGGGCTGGGCATGCCGTGGTTGATGATGCGCAGACATGCGCTGAGACTGCGACATCTCCGGCTCTACGTAGACGACGGTGAGCAGGTGTGGTCGCCGTTTGTGCGACGCGCTTTCCCGCAGCTCGTCTCCATGACCGAGCTGCAGTCGTGGATCAAAAAGAGGCCGAGGAATGGCGAATGGCACCGTGAGTGTCGCGTTGCTCTGCAACAACTTTGCCGTCCCGGGTCGACCTTGAGCGGCTGCATCACAACGAAGTCATTCTATAGGGGATTAGTGGAGGGCAGGTACGACGACGATCTCGGGGCGAACCTGGGCGTCGACGAGGAATACCTGACCCGCCTGTTCAGGACGACTTTCGGGCCGGGACCTATGGACAACTTGCAGAGATCCCTGGCCTGGCAGTGTTACCGAGAGGCGCTACCCGTTCGGGATAAGCTCTATAGACACGGCTCGCGAAATGCGGGGCCGACCTGCCCGAGATGCGGTCAGAGCGATGAAACCGTTCTGCACGCACTCGTGCAGTGTCCAACCATTTCGGAGCTGTGGGCTTATGTCGAACGACTGCTGTCGCGTGTGGGACGAGTCGGTTTGACAACCGAGTCTATCGTCAATATCGTCACGCCTCCTTCCTTTAAACGGGAAGGAAGAGCTGTATTTATCGTACTTGTGGCTATGGCCAAAGAATGCATCTGGTGGACGCGTCTGAAAGGATTAGAGACAAATACTTTCCTCTCTGGTCAATCTCTCATCAACTTTTTCAAGTATCACTTGAAAAGGAAGGTGAGAGTAGAGAGGCAAGTGTTGTCTAGCAAATGTTTCGAAAAAAGATGGATACATGTAGCAAGAATGGCACGTATAAATGACGAAGCCACCTTGACCATGATTCTATAAAACGTTTTAAAATTTTGTAAACAGAGAAATTTTATTTAACAAACTGTGACGCTAAAGACCGAGGTTACCGTGGTCTTTTCGTAGGTTTTTCTTTCCACGGATAACCTCCCCATTTATTGGGAATTTTTTGTATTTTTCGTATTTTTTGTAAATACCCCAAACGTTTTGCGATGTTTTTTTTTTTTTTTTTTTTTTTTCATCGTTGTCCCCACTTTTGTTTTTTTTTCTGCTTTGTTTTCGACCCCCTCGAAAAGAAAAACTCTACATTTGTATTTTGTCCCCTCTGTGTTGAGCCCTGTGTGGCTAATAAAGAAACCTATCTATCTATCTCTTCTCACGGACGTGCTGTCACATCGGCTGCGAAGGTAAACGTTTATTTGACCATTTACTGTCCACATTTTGTTGGAATTTTTAAATAATTTTGTTGCGAAGCACCTAGGCTTCATTTGTGTGTATTTTCAAGGGCAGGAATTGGCCCCCAGGGGCAGTTTCGGCCCTAGCAAAATACAAAAATTTCCTTCTTGACATTTGAAAAATGTCGAGAAACATAATTTTGGAACGCTTGTCTTGTTCTTTTGACAAGCATTTCCCGAGGCTTCAGATGCCAGAAGAGAAAAAAGAACAGAATAGCGCGTGCTCATGCAGTGGCAGGAACGCAGTTGCTGTAAACGTCACAAAGACTGTGAGTACAGCTACTAACAGCCCTCTCACCACCACCACCACCACCACCACCACCAACACCAACAACAAAAACAAAACTGTAACCAAGGTTACAAAACCATGCGTGAAAACCGTCACAAATGTCTCTGACGTAAGCACCACTGCTGCTGACGCCATCATCACCACCACCAACGACAACAACAACAACAACAACAACAGCAACAACAACAACAACAACAACAACAGCAACAACAAGGAAGTAAAGTTATCGGCCGTCAGCAATGACACCATCACCTGTTCAACAAACTCTGCTGCCACTACCACCACCTTTGAACCAGGCAGTACATACACCAACATAAACAAAAATATCCAGAAGAACATGTCCGCCAGCATAACAAAAACAAATTTCGCAAATGCTCTAAAGGAAAAAAGAACAACAGTGACATTCACACAAAAACAAATAAAAGACACAAAATCCCTTCTTACGAAAGAAGGAGATGATGTCAGAATAAACATCCCAAAAGATATTATAGAAATGAAAAACAAAAAGTGCATCATTTATAAACTGGTAAACACAAAAACCAGACGTGTAGAAAATGTTAGCACAGATAAAATTGAAGTTTGTCTTAGAAAAATTTGGCCTTATCAGAATCATGTCACTTGGGGAAGGAAATTTGGAACGGTGCAAGTAAGGTTTCTGGATGAAAATTTAGCTAAACAATTTTCGACACTCTCTCTCCGCACAGATGACTTGGTAATGATACCGAGTTATCTAGGACAGAGAGTGACCAAAGTTATGATAAAAAATGTGCCATCGGAGGTGGACACCCAATGGCTGATATCGGCCGTGTGCCTGGAAATGGAGGAGGCAAATATTTTGGAGATTACGGTCGGAGAGGAAAAGAACTGGGGAGGGAAAAATCTGGAAATCCTTCTCCACATCACGGAGGAGGCTTCACAGAAAATTCCTCCAAACATTAGATTGGCAGAGGACCACAAGCTGTATGTGGTGGTAGAGGGCAGGCGACCTCGCTGTTACCTATGCAACAGCGAAGCACATCTGAAAAAGGACTGCCCTCTGGCCGCTAAACAAAAACAACAACAACAACAACAACAACAACAACAACAACAACAGAAGCAACTACCAAATACCCCCAACAGAAAAACCTTACTACCAACACCACCAGCAACGCAAAAAACAACAACAGAAATATCAGCAATAACCACAACAGAAAAGACAACAGAAACTGCAAAAACAGAAGAAAAAAAAGAAAATTCCAAGACTGCCTCTCCCTCCCCCATATCACATACACCACACACAAATAACAATCAGCCAACATCAATAAAAACAGCAACACAAACATTCACAGAAACACACACAGACGCACAAAATTTGCCGTTACCTCTTTCTGACTCCTCAGATCTCCCATCATCCGATGAAGAGAGTGGGGAGGAGTGGAAAATAGCTACGAAAGGAAAGAGGAAGCGCAGTAAGAAGAAAACAAAACAAAATGCAAACACAAACAAAGCAGGGAGATTCACATCTCCCGAAAATACTACTAACACCAATAGTAATATAAAAAAAACAATGCTAACAGCAATAGACAGTACAAACACAGAGTTGATGAATTACATCAACTCTAAAACAAACATCACAAATAACGATATCAAAACCAACAACCACCCACGTACAACACCGCCAAAACACATTAAAATTATTCATGTAACACCAGCATTACACAACACAATAAAATCCCTCTACCCCAACTCGGTAGGGGGATTCCAGAAATATTTGTGCAAGAAATTGTACAATAGCCTCCTTGGTGAAAAATCCAAGGAGGAAACAAAACTTTCTAACGGCAAGTAACACTCTGTTCTTTTGTTTTGTGCTTTAAAGCACACGTATAAATAGAATCATGGTGAAGATTGGTTGTGTGAATGTGCGTGGCTTAGGGTCCCCTTGGAAACAAGGGTACGTCGTAAATGACATCAAGTCACACAATTTGGATATCATAGCCATTAGTGAGACCAGACTCCATGAACCGCGGGCCCTAAAGTCCATGTTTGGCGGACAGTTTAACATTTATTTTTCTCCCTGTCTGCCGAGGATGGGCGGTAGTGGCACGGCGGTTCTTTTTCGCAAGAGTCTGGATCTCCAAGTAAAGACGATATTTACGGACCCGGAGGGTAGACTGGTTGTCCTAGATGTGGACGGCAGCGATGGAGGCGCTTTTCGGTTGCTGGCAGTTTATGTGCCTCCTTTAACAGGTCGGTCAGACTTCTTTCGACGTCTAGAAGTATTCCTGGGAACGTCTCGTCCCTTACTTTTAGTGGGGGATTGGAATGCTACCTTGGACACGCATCTAGACTACGTGGGGAGTGACAAAAGTAGAAGGGGATGCAAAGGCCTCATAGACCTGCTCAGACGCTTCCAGTTGTCTGACAGGTACCGACTCGACCACCCAAATGTGCCAACGTGGACTTGGAGCAACCGCATTGGGTCGTCGAGATCGTATCTAGATAGGATAGTGTGTAGGACAAGAGATAGAGATAGTTTAGGATGTCCACAGTTCCACATAGTCAGCTACACGGATCACAAACTTGTGACGTGTACGCTAGACTTAGATAAGGCACATAGGCAGGGTCCCGGTTACTGGAAACTAAACGCGTCTTTCCCGTCGAGACAGGTTTTCAGAGACCGGATTAGCACGTTAGTAAAGAGGGCTTTGACGGGAGCCATCGTCAACAACAAATGGTGGTTTGCCCTCAAGAGAGCAGTGAGGGCGGAAGCAATAAGGTATAGCAGGGCACTAGCTGTAGAGAGGAACAGAGAAGAGGGGGAGCTAGTGATAAAGTTAGAAGAGGCATTGCGAAGTGGCATCGCATCCGACGTTTTAGCGGCGAGGTTGGCCCTCGACCAACACTTCAATGCTAAACACGAAGGGTGTGCTGTCAGGGCAAGGATGCGTGCTCTGAGGAATGAAGGTGTTGGAGCCGCACGAGAGGCCCGGATGGCGGAGGCGCAGCGTGGTAACAGAGCCACCATCCGGTCTCTGGTAGACGAACAGGGGCGCGAATTGCTCGAGCCGAGCAAGATGTGCGAAGCGTTTCAGCGGCATTTTGCCCGACTGTTCGGGAGGAGTGGCGAGCGAGAAGGCAGGGTGGACTTTAGTGCCTACCTGCACAGCTTGCCACGACTCTCGGCAAGAGAGGCGGAGTGCTGCGAAGGGGTCATCACGGCGGAGGAGGTGAGGGACGCGATGGCGGGTTGCTCGACGGACAAATCTCCGGGTTTGGATGGTCTGCCCTACGAGCTTTACAACTGTATGCCAGACTTGTTTGGAGAAGTCTTGGCGGTCGTGTACTGCAACTGGCAGCAGAACGGGAGCATTCCCGGTTTTGTGAGCCGAGGAGCGGTAACGCTGCTGAAGAAAGATCCAAACAAGGGGGACGCCATAGATAACTTTAGGCCCATCACTCTGCTCAATGCAGACATGAAAATTTTGGCCAAGGTGTTAGCCAAGCGGTTGGCGCTTGTCATCGAGAAACTGGTCGGCACGGAGCAGACGTGCGCCGTGCCGGGCCGGAGCATCCATGACAACCTCCATCTGATTCGCTACATCATAGAGAGGGTAGTTAAGGAACCTGGCATGGGTGGGGCCCTGATCAATTTGGATCAATCGAAAGCTTTCGATAGGGTAGACCATCGATACTTGGAGGCCGTCCTCGAAGCGGCCGGCTTCGGTCCCGTTTTCCGCGGCTGGATGGCTGCCTTGTACACAGGCATCCGTTCGGTTGTTCGCGTCAATGGACGTCTATCGGGACCCTTCGACATTGCACGTTCGGTTCGTCAGGGATGCCCCCTGTCGCCGCTCCTGTACGTATTGACTCTCGAGCCACTACTGCGGAAGCTGGCGACGCTGAGGGGCATCCCGCGAGAACTGGGGTGCGGGACGAGCGTGTCGGCATACGCGGACGACGTCACCGTCATAGCGTCTAGCCACGAGCACATCGAGCTTGTCGGCGAGACACTGAAAGACTACGAAGCGGTGACGGGAGCGAAAATCAACCGGGATAAGTCGGTGGGTTTGCTGCTCGGCACCTGGAGAAGCAAGCCCATACCGTCCGGCAGCGCCTCAGTAGTGGGACGCTGGACGGACGGTCCGGTCAAGTTGCTCGGAGTCTGGTTCGGTCCGGACCTGCAAACGGAGAAGAACTGGGACGAGATAACGAGTAGGGTGGCCACTCTCTGCCGGCAATGGTCCGAGAGGAAGCTGTCCCTAAAAGGTCGGGCGGAGGTGGCGAACGCGTACATCGCGTCCGTCATCGAATACCGCCTGACCGTTGTGCCTTGTCCCGATCGTGCCATCACCGAAATGGAACGCATCCTCTTCCGCTTTTTGTGGAAAGGAAGCGTTCCGATGGTGAGGCGATCCGTTTGTTGCCAACACCCGCTGAAAGGAGGGCTGGGCATGCCGTGGTTGATGATGCGCAGACATGCGCTGAGACTGCGACATCTCCGGCTCTACGTAGACGACGGTGAGCAGGTGTGGTCGCCGTTTGTGCGACGCGCTTTCCCGCAGCTCGTCTCCATGACCGAGCTGCAGTCGTGGATCAAAAAGAGGCCGAGGAATGGCGAATGGCACCGTGAGTGTCGCGTTGCTCTGCAACAACTTTGCCGTCCCGGGTCGACCTTGAGCGGCTGCATCACAACGAAGTCATTCTATAGGGGATTAGTGGAGGGCAGGTACGACGACGATCTCGGGGCGAACCTGGGCGTCGACGAGGAATACCTGACCCGCCTGTTCAGGACGACTTTCGGGCCGGGACCTATGGACAACTTGCAGAGATCCCTGGCCTGGCAGTGTTACCGAGAGGCGCTACCCGTTCGGGATAAGCTCTATAGACACGGCTCGCGAAATGCGGGGCCGACCTGCCCGAGATGCGGTCAGAGCGATGAAACCGTTCTGCACGCACTCGTGCAGTGTCCAACCATTTCGGAGCTGTGGGCTTATGTCGAACGACTGCTGTCGCGTGTGGGACGAGTCGGTTTGACAACCGAGTCTATCGTCAATATCGTCACGCCTCCTTCCTTTAAACGGGAAGGAAGAGCTGTATTTATCGTACTTGTGGCTATGGCCAAAGAATGCATCTGGTGGACGCGTCTGAAAGGATTAGAGACAAATACTTTCCTCTCTGGTCAATCTCTCATCAACTTTTTCAAGTATCACTTGAAAAGGAAGGTGAGAGTAGAGAGGCAAGTGTTGTCTAGCAAATGTTTCGAAAAAAGATGGATACATGTAGCAAGAATGGCACGTATAAATGACGAAGCCACCTTGACCATGATTCTATAAAACGTTTTAAAATTTTGTAAACAGAGAAATTTTATTTAACAAACTGTGACGCTAAAGACCGAGGTTACCGTGGTCTTTTCGTAGGTTTTTCTTTCCACGGATAACCTCCCCATTTATTGGGAATTTTTTGTATTTTTCGTATTTTTTGTAAATACCCCAAACGTTTTGCGATGTTTTTTTTTTTTTTTTTTTTTTTCATCGTTGTCCCCACTTTTGTTTTTTTTTCTGCTTTGTTTTCGACCCCCTCGAAAAGAAAAACTCTACATTTGTATTTTGTCCCCTCTGTGTTGAGCCCTGTGTGGCTAATAAAGAAACCTATCTATCTATCTCTTCTCACGGACGTGCTGTCACATCGGCTGCGAAGGTAAACGTTTATTTGACCATTTACTGTCCACATTTTGTTGGAATTTTTAAATAATTTTGTTGCGAAGCACCTAGGCTTCATTTGTGTGTATTTTCAAGGGCAGGAATTGGCCCCCAGGGGCAGTTTCGGCCCTAGCAAAATACAAAAATTTCCTTCTTGACATTTGAAAAATGTCGAGAAACATAATTTTGGAACGCTTGTCTTGTTCTTTTGACAAGCATTTCCCGAGGCTTCAGATGCCAGAAGAGAAAAAAGAACAGAATAGCGCGTGCTCATGCAGTGGCAGGAACGCAGTTGCTGTAAACGTCACAAAGACTGTGAGTACAGCTACTAACAGCCCTCTCACCACCACCACCACCACCACCACCACCAACACCAACAACAAAAACAAAACTGTAACCAAGGTTACAAAACCATGCGTGAAAACCGTCACAAATGTCTCTGACGTAAGCACCACTGCTGCTGACGCCATCATCACCACCACCAACGACAACAACAACAACAACAACAACAGCAACAACAACAACAACAACAACAACAGCAACAACAAGGAAGTAAAGTTATCGGCCGTCAGCAATGACACCATCACCTGTTCAACAAACTCTGCTGCCACTACCACCACCTTTGAACCAGGCAGTACATACACCAACATAAACAAAAATATCCAGAAGAACATGTCCGCCAGCATAACAAAAACAAATTTCGCAAATGCTCTAAAGGAAAAAAGAACAACAGTGACATTCACACAAAAACAAATAAAAGACACAAAATCCCTTCTTACGAAAGAAGGAGATGATGTCAGAATAAACATCCCAAAAGATATTATAGAAATGAAAAACAAAAAGTGCATCATTTATAAACTGGTAAACACAAAAACCAGACGTGTAGAAAATGTTAGCACAGATAAAATTGAAGTTTGTCTTAGAAAAATTTGGCCTTATCAGAATCATGTCACCTGGGGAAGGAAATTTGGAACGGTGCAAGTAAGGTTTCTGGATGAAAATTTAGCTAAACAATTTTCGACACTCTCTCTCCGCACAGATGACTTGGTAATGATACCGAGTTATCTAGGACAGAGAGTGACCAAAGTTATGATAAAAAATGTGCCATCGGAGGTGGACACCCAATGGCTGATATCGGCCGTGTGCCTGGAAATGGAGGAGGCAAATATTTTGGAGATTACGGTCGGAGAGGAAAAGAACTGGGGAGGGAAAAATCTGGAAATCCTTCTCCACATCACGGAGGAGGCTTCACAGAAAATTCCTCCAAACATTAGATTGGCAGAGGACCACAAGCTGTATGTGGTGGTAGAGGGCAGGCGACCTCGCTGTTACCTATGCAACAGCGAAGCACATCTGAAAAAGGACTGCCCTCTGGCCGCTAAACAAAAACAACAACAACAACAACAACAACAACAACAGAAGCAACTACCAAATACCCCCAACAGAAAAACCTTACTACCAACACCACAGGCAACGCAAAAAACAACAACAGAAATATCAGCAATAACCACAACAGAAAAGACAACAGAAACTACAAAAACAGAAGAAAAAAAAGAAAATTCCAAGACTGCCTCTCCCTCCCCCATATCACATACACCACACATAAATAACAAGGAGCCAACATCAATAAAAACAGCAACACAAACATTCACAGAAACACACACAGACGCACAAAATTTGCCGTTACCTCTTTCTGACTCCTCAGATCTCCCATCATCCGATGAAGAGAGTGGGGAGGAGTGGAAAATAGCTACGAAAGGAAAGAGGAAGCGCAGTAAGAAGAAAACAAAACAAAATGCAAACACAAACAAAGCAGGGAGATTCACATCTCCCGAAAATACTACTAACACCAATAGTAATATAAAAAAAACAATGCTAACAGCAATAGACAGTACAAACACAGAGTTGATGAATTACATCAACTCTAAAACAAACATCACAAATAACGATATCAAAACCAACAACCACCCACGTACAACACCGCCAAAACACATTAAAATTATTCATGTAACACCAGCATTACACAACACAATAAAATCCCTCTACCCCAACTCGGTAGGGGGATTCCAGAAATATTTGTGCAAGAAATTGTACAATAGCCTCCTTGGTGAAAAATCCAAGGAGGAAACAAAACTTTCTAACGGCAAGTAACACTCTGTTCTTTTGTTTTGTGCTTTAAAGCACACGTATAAATAGAATCATGGTGAAGATTGGTTGTGTGAATGTGCGTGGCTTAGGGTCCCCTTGGAAACAAGGGTACGTCTTAAATGACATCAAGTCACACAATTTGGATATCATAGCCATTAGTGAGACCAGACTCCATGAACCGCGGGCCCTAAAGTCCATGTTTGGCGGACAGTTTAACATTTATTTTTCTCCCTGTCTGCCGAGGATGGGCGGTAGTGGCACGGCGGTTCTTTTTCGCAAGAGTCTGGATCTCCAAGTAAAGACGATATTTACGGACCCGGAGGGTAGACTGGTTGTCCTAGATGTGGACGGCAGCGATGGAGGCGCTTTTCGGTTGCTGGCAGTTTATGTGCCTCCTTTAACAGGTCGGTCAGACTTCTTTCGACGTCTAGAAGTATTCCTGGGAACGTCTCGTCCCTTACTTTTAGTGGGGGATTGGAATGCTACCTTGGACACGCATCTAGACTACGTGGGGAGTGACAAAAGTAGAAGGGGATGCAAAGGCCTCATAGACCTGCTCAGACGCTTCCAGTTGTCTGACAGGTACCGACTCGACCACCCAAATGTGCCAACGTGGACTTGGAGCAACCGCATTGGGTCGTCGAGATCGTATCTAGATAGGATAGTGTGTAGGACAAGAGATAGAGATAGTTTAGGATGTCCACAGTTCCACATAGTCAGCTACACGGATCACAAACTTGTGACGTGTACGCTAGACTTAGATAAGGCACATAGGCAGGGTCCCGGTTACTGGAAACTAAACGCGTCTTTCCCGTCGAGACAGGTTTTCAGAGACCGGATTAGCACGTTAGTAAAGAGGGCTTTGACGGGAGCCATCGTCAACAACAAATGGTGGTTTGCCCTCAAGAGAGCAGTGAGGGCGGAAGCAATAAGGTATAGCAGGGCACTAGCTGTAGAGAGGAACAGAGAAGAGGGGGAGCTAGTGATAAAGTTAGAAGAGGCATTGCGAAGTGGCATCGCATCCGACGTTTTAGCGGCGAGGTTGGCCCTCGACCAACACTTCAATGCTAAACACGAAGGGTGTGCTGTCAGGGCAAGGATGCGTGCTCTGAGGAATGAAGGTGTTGGAGCCGCACGAGAGGCCCGGATGGCGGAGGCGCAGCGTGGTAACAGAGCCACCATCCGGTCTCTGGTAGACGAACAGGGGCGCGAATTGCTCGAGCCGAGCAAGATGTGCGAAGCGTTTCAGCGGCATTTTGCCCGACTGTTCGGGAGGAGTGGCGAGCGAGAAGGCAGGGTGGACTTTAGTGCCTACCTGCACAGCTTGCCACGACTCTCGGCAAGAGAGGCGGAGTGCTGCGAAGGGGTCATCACGGCGGAGGAGGTGAGGGACGCGATGGCGGGTTGCTCGACGGACAAATCTCCGGGTTTGGATGGTCTGCCCTACGAGCTTTACAACTGTATGCCAGACTTGTTTGGAGAAGTCTTGGCGGTCGTGTACTGCAACTGGCAGCAGAACGGGAGCATTCCCGGTTTTGTGAGCCGAGGAGCGGTAACGCTGCTGAAGAAAGATCCAAACAAGGGGGACGCCATAGATAACTTTAGGCCCATCACTCTGCTCAATGCAGACATGAAAATTTTGGCCAAGGTGTTAGCCAAGCGGTTGGCGCTTGTCATCGAGAAACTGGTCGGCACGGAGCAGACGTGCGCCGTGCCGGGCCGGAGCATCCATGACAACCTCCATCTGATTCGCTACATCATAGAGAGGGTAGTTAAGGAACCTGGCATGGGTGGGGCCCTGATCAATTTGGATCAATCGAAAGCTTTCGATAGGGTAGACCATCGATACTTGGAGGCCGTCCTCGAAGCGGCCGGCTTCGGTCCCGTTTTCCGCGGCTGGATGGCTGCCTTGTACACAGGCATCCGTTCGGTTGTTCGCGTCAATGGACGTCTATCGGGACCCTTCGACATTGCACGTTCGGTTCGTCAGGGATGCCCCCTGTCGCCGCTCCTGTACGTATTGACTCTCGAGCCACTACTGCGGAAGCTGGCGACGCTGAGGGGCATCCCGCGAGAACTGGGGTGCGGGACGAGCGTGTCGGCATACGCGGACGACGTCACCGTCATAGCGTCTAGCCACGAGCACATCGAGCTTGTCGGCGAGACACTGAAAGACTACGAAGCGGTGACGGGAGCGAAAATCAACCGGGATAAGTCGGTGGGTTTGCTGCTCGGCACCTGGAGAAGCAAGCCCATACCGTCCGGCAGCGCCTCAGTAGTGGGACGCTGGACGGACGGTCCGGTCAAGTTGCTCGGAGTCTGGTTCGGTCCGGACCTGCAAACGGAGAAGAACTGGGACGAGATAACGAGTAGGGTGGCCACTCTCTGCCGGCAATGGTCCGAGAGGAAGCTGTCCCTAAAAGGTCGGGCGGAGGTGGCGAACGCGTACATCGCGTCCGTCATCGAATACCGCCTGACCGTTGTGCCTTGTCCCGATCGTGCCATCACCGAAATGGAACGCATCCTCTTCCGCTTTTTGTGGAAAGGAAGCGTTCCGATGGTGAGGCGATCCGTTTGTTGCCAACACCCGCTGAAAGGAGGGCTGGGCATGCCGTGGTTGATGATGCGCAGACATGCGCTGAGACTGCGACATCTCCGGCTCTACGTAGACGACGGTGAGCAGGTGTGGTCGCCGTTTGTGCGACGCGCTTTCCCGCAGCTCGTCTCCATGACCGAGCTGCAGTCGTGGATCAAAAAGAGGCCGAGGAATGGCGAATGGCACCGTGAGTGTCGCGTTGCTCTGCAACAACTTTGCCGTCCCGGGTCGACCTTGAGCGGCTGCATCACAACGAAGTCATTCTATAGGGGATTAGTGGAGGGCAGGTACGACGACGATCTCGGGGCGAACCTGGGCGTCGACGAGGAATACCTGACCCGCCTGTTCAGGACGACTTTCGGGCCGGGACCTATGGACAACTTGCAGAGATCCCTGGCCTGGCAGTGTTACCGAGAGGCGCTACCCGTTCGGGATAAGCTCTATAGACACGGCTCGCGAAATGCGGGGCCGACCTGCCCGAGATGCGGTCAGAGCGATGAAACCGTTCTGCACGCACTCGTGCAGTGTCCAACCATTTCGGAGCTGTGGGCTTATGTCGAACGACTGCTGTCGCGTGTGGGACGAGTCGGTTTGACAACCGAGTCTATCGTCAATATCGTCACGCCTCCTTCCTTTAAACGGGAAGGAAGAGCTGTATTTATCGTACTTGTGGCTATGGCCAAAGAATGCATCTGGTGGACGCGTCTGAAAGGATTAGAGACAAATACTTTCCTCTCTGGTCAATCTCTCATCAACTTTTTCAAGTATCACTTGAAAAGGAAGGTGAGAGTAGAGAGGCAAGTGTTGTCTAGCAAATGTTTCGAAAAAAGATGGATACATGTAGCAAGAATGGCACGTATAAATGACGAAGCCACCTTGACCATGATTCTATAAAACGTTTTAAAATTTTGTAAACAGAGAAATTTTATTTAACAAACTGTGACGCTAAAGACCGAGGTTACCGTGGTCTTTTCGTAGGTTTTTCTTTCCACGGATAACCTCCCCATTTATTGGGAATTTTTTGTATTTTTCGTATTTTTTGTAAATACCCCAAACGTTTTGCGATGTTTTTTTTTTTTTTTTTTTTTTTCATCGTTGTCCCCACTTTTGTTTTTTTTTCTGCTTTGTTTTCGACCCCCTCGAAAAGAAAAACTCTACATTTGTATTTTGTCCCCTCTGTGTTGAGCCCTGTGTGGCTAATAAAGAAACCTATCTATCTATCTCTTCTCACGGACGTGCTGTCACATCGGCTGCGAAGGTAAACGTTTATTTGACCATTTACTGTCCACATTTTGTTGGAATTTTTAAATAATTTTGTTGCGAAGCACCTAGGCTTCATTTGTGTGTATTTTCAAGGGCAGGAATTGGCCCCCAGGGGCAGTTTCGGCCCTAGCAAAATACAAAAATTTCCTTCTTGACATTTGAAAAATGTCGAGAAACATAATTTTGGAACGCTTGTCTTGTTCTTTTGACAAGCATTTCCCGAGGCTTCAGATGCCAGAAGAGAAAAAAGAACAGAATAGCGCGTGCTCATGCAGTGGCAGGAACGCAGTTGCTGTAAACGTCACAAAGACTGTGAGTACAGCTACTAACAGCCCTCTCACCACCACCACCACCACCACCACCACCAACACCAACAACAAAAACAAAACTGTAACCAAGGTTACAAAACCATGCGTGAAAACCGTCACAAATGTCTCTGACGTAAGCACCACTGCTGCTGACGCCATCATCACCACCACCAACGACAACAACAACAACAACAACAACAGCAACAACAACAACAACAACAACAACAGCAACAACAAGGAAGTAAAGTTATCGGCCGTCAGCAATGACACCATCACCTGTTCAACAAACTCTGCTGCCACTACCACCACCTTTGAACCAGGCAGTACATACACCAACATAAACAAAAATATCCAGAAGAACATGTCCGCCAGCATAACAAAAACAAATTTCGCAAATGCTCTAAAGGAAAAAAGAACAACAGTGACATTCACACAAAAACAAATAAAAGACACAAAATCCCTTCTTACGAAAGAAGGAGATGATGTCAGAATAAACATCCCAAAAGATATTATAGAAATGAAAAACAAAAAGTGCATCATTTATAAACTGGTAAACACAAAAACCAGACGTGTAGAAAATGTTAGCACAGATAAAATTGAAGTTTGTCTTAGAAAAATTTGGCCTTATCAGAATCATGTCACCTGGGGAAGGAAATTTGGAACGGTGCAAGTAAGGTTTCTGGATGAAAATTTAGCTAAACAATTTTCGACACTCTCTCTCCGCACAGATGACTTGGTAATGATACCGAGTTATCTAGGACAGAGAGTGACCAAAGTTATGATAAAAAATGTGCCATCGGAGGTGGACACCCAATGGCTGATATCGGCCGTGTGCCTGGAAATGGAGGAGGCAAATATTTTGGAGATTACGGTCGGAGAGGAAAAGAACTGGGGAGGGAAAAATCTGGAAATCCTTCTCCACATCACGGAGGAGGCTTCACAGAAAATTCCTCCAAACATTAGATTGGCAGAGGACCACAAGCTGTATGTGGTGGTAGAGGGCAGGCGACCTCGCTGTTACCTATGCAACAGCGAAGCACATCTGAAAAAGGACTGCCCTCTGGCCGCTAAACAAAAACAACAACAACAACAACAACAACAACAACAGAAGCAACTACCAAATACCCCCAACAGAAAAACCTTACTACCAACACCACAGGCAACGCAAAAAACAACAACAGAAATATCAGCAATAACCACAACAGAAAAGACAACAGAAACTACAAAAACAGAAGAAAAAAAAGAAAATTCCAAGACTGCCTCTCCCTCCCCCATATCACATACACCACACATAAATAACAAGGAGCCAACATCAATAAAAACAGCAACACAAACATTCACAGAAACACACACAGACGCACAAAATTTGCCGTTACCTCTTTCTGACTCCTCAGATCTCCCATCATCCGATGAAGAGAGTGGGGAGGAGTGGAAAATAGCTACGAAAGGAAAGAGGAAGCGCAGTAAGAAGAAAACAAAACAAAATGCAAACACAAACAAAGCAGGGAGATTCACATCTCCCGAAAATACTACTAACACCAATAGTAATATAAAAAAAACAATGCTAACAGCAATAGACAGTACAAACACAGAGTTGATGAATTACATCAACTCTAAAACAAACATCACAAATAACGATATCAAAACCAACAACCACCCACGTACAACACCGCCAAAACACATTAAAATTATTCATGTAACACCAGCATTACACAACACAATAAAATCCCTCTACCCCAACTCGGTAGGGGGATTCCAGAAATATTTGTGCAAGAAATTGTACAATAGCCTCCTTGGTGAAAAATCCAAGGAGGAAACAAAACTTTCTAACGGCAAGTAACACTCTGTTCTTTTGTTTTGTGCTTTAAAGCACACGTATAAATAGAATCATGGTGAAGATTGGTTGTGTGAATGTGCGTGGCTTAGGGTCCCCTTGGAAACAAGGGTACGTCTTAAATGACATCAAGTCACACAATTTGGATATCATAGCCATTAGTGAGACCAGACTCCATGAACCGCGGGCCCTAAAGTCCATGTTTGGCGGACAGTTTAACATTTATTTTTCTCCCTGTCTGCCGAGGATGGGCGGTAGTGGCACGGCGGTTCTTTTTCGCAAGAGTCTGGATCTCCAAGTAAAGACGATATTTACGGACCCGGAGGGTAGACTGGTTGTCCTAGATGTGGACGGCAGCGATGGAGGCGCTTTTCGGTTGCTGGCAGTTTATGTGCCTCCTTTAACAGGTCGGTCAGACTTCTTTCGACGTCTAGAAGTATTCCTGGGAACGTCTCGTCCCTTACTTTTAGTGGGGGATTGGAATGCTACCTTGGACACGCATCTAGACTACGTGGGGAGTGACAAAAGTAGAAGGGGATGCAAAGGCCTCATAGACCTGCTCAGACGCTTCCAGTTGTCTGACAGGTACCGACTCGACCACCCAAATGTGCCAACGTGGACTTGGAGCAACCGCATTGGGTCGTCGAGATCGTATCTAGATAGGATAGTGTGTAGGACAAGAGATAGAGATAGTTTAGGATGTCCACAGTTCCACATAGTCAGCTACACGGATCACAAACTTGTGACGTGTACGCTAGACTTAGATAAGGCACATAGGCAGGGTCCCGGTTACTGGAAACTAAACGCGTCTTTCCCGTCGAGACAGGTTTTCAGAGACCGGATTAGCACGTTAGTAAAGAGGGCTTTGACGGGAGCCATCGTCAACAACAAATGGTGGTTTGCCCTCAAGAGAGCAGTGAGGGCGGAAGCAATAAGGTATAGCAGGGCACTAGCTGTAGAGAGGAACAGAGAAGAGGGGGAGCTAGTGATAAAGTTAGAAGAGGCATTGCGAAGTGGCATCGCATCCGACGTTTTAGCGGCGAGGTTGGCCCTCGACCAACACTTCAATGCTAAACACGAAGGGTGTGCTGTCAGGGCAAGGATGCGTGCTCTGAGGAATGAAGGTGTTGGAGCCGCACGAGAGGCCCGGATGGCGGAGGCGCAGCGGGGTAACAGAGCCACCATCCGGTCTCTGGTAGACGAACAGGGGCGCGAATTGCTCGAGCCGAGCAAGATGTGCGAAGCGTTTCAGCGGCATTTTGCCCGACTGTTCGGGAGGAGTGGCGAGCGAGAAGGCAGGGTGGACTTTAGTGCCTACCTGCACAGCTTGCCACGACTCTCGGCAAGAGAGGCGGAGTGCTGCGAAGGGGTCATCACGGCGGAGGAGGTGAGGGACGCGATGGCGGGTTGCTCGACGGACAAATCTCCGGGTTTGGATGGTCTGCCCTACGAGCTTTACAACTGTATGCCAGACTTGTTTGGAGAAGTCTTGGCGGTCGTGTACTGCAACTGGCAGCAGAACGGGAGCATTCCCGGTTTTGTGAGCCGAGGAGCGGTAACGCTGCTGAAGAAAGATCCAAACAAGGGGGACGCCATAGATAACTTTAGGCCCATCACTCTGCTCAATGCAGACATGAAAATTTTGGCCAAGGTGTTAGCCAAGCGGTTGGCGCTTGTCATCGAGAAACTGGTCGGCACGGAGCAGACGTGCGCCGTGCCGGGCCGGAGCATCCATGACAACCTCCATCTGATTCGCTACATCATAGAGAGGGTAGTTAAGGAACCTGGCATGGGTGGGGCCCTGATCAATTTGGATCAATCGAAAGCTTTCGATAGGGTAGACCATCGATACTTGGAGGCCGTCCTCGAAGCGGCCGGCTTCGGTCCCGTTTTCCGCGGCTGGATGGCTGCCTTGTACACAGGCATCCGTTCGGTTGTTCGCGTCAATGGACGTCTATCGGGACCCTTCGACATTGCACGTTCGGTTCGTCAGGGATGCCCCCTGTCGCCGCTCCTGTACGTATTGACTCTCGAGCCACTACTGCGGAAGCTGGCGACGCTGAGGGGCATCCCGCGAGAACTGGGGTGCGGGACGAGCGTGTCGGCATACGCGGACGACGTCACCGTCATAGCGTCTAGCCACGAGCACATCGAGCTTGTCGGCGAGACACTGAAAGACTACGAAGCGGTGACGGGAGCGAAAATCAACCGGGATAAGTCGGTGGGTTTGCTGCTCGGCACCTGGAGAAGCAAGCCCATACCGTCCGGCAGCGCCTCAGTAGTGGGACGCTGGACGGACGGTCCGGTCAAGTTGCTCGGAGTCTGGTTCGGTCCGGACCTGCAAACGGAGAAGAACTGGGACGAGATAACGAGTAGGGTGGCCACTCTCTGCCGGCAATGGTCCGAGAGGAAGCTGTCCCTAAAAGGTCGGGCGGAGGTGGCGAACGCGTACATCGCGTCCGTCATCGAATACCGCCTGACCGTTGTGCCTTGTCCCGATCGTGCCATCACCGAAATGGAACGCATCCTCTTCCGCTTTTTGTGGAAAGGAAGCGTTCCGATGGTGAGGCGATCCGTTTGTTGCCAACACCCGCTGAAAGGAGGGCTGGGCATGCCGTGGTTGATGATGCGCAGACATGCGCTGAGACTGCGACATCTCCGGCTCTACGTAGACGACGGTGAGCAGGTGTGGTCGCCGTTTGTGCGACGCGCTTTCCCGCAGCTCGTCTCCATGACCGAGCTGCAGTCGTGGATCAAAAAGAGGCCGAGGAATGGCGAATGGCACCGTGAGTGTCGCGTTGCTCTGCAACAACTTTGCCGTCCCGGGTCGACCTTGAGCGGCTGCATCACAACGAAGTCATTCTATAGGGGATTAGTGGAGGGCAGGTACGACGACGATCTCGGGGCGAACCTGGGCGTCGACGAGGAATACCTGACCCGCCTGTTCAGGACGACTTTCGGGCCGGGACCTATGGACAACTTGCAGAGATCCCTGGCCTGGCAGTGTTACCGAGAGGCGCTACCCGTTCGGGATAAGCTCTATAGACACGGCTCGCGAAATGCGGGGCCGACCTGCCCGAGATGCGGTCAGAGCGATGAAACCGTTCTGCACGCACTCGTGCAGTGTCCAACCATTTCGGAGCTGTGGGCTTATGTCGAACGACTGCTGTCGCGTGTGGGACGAGTCGGTTTGACAACCGAGTCTATCGTCAATATCGTCACGCCTCCTTCCTTTAAACGGGAAGGAAGAGCTGTATTTATCGTACTTGTGGCTATGGCCAAAGAATGCATCTGGTGGACGCGTCTGAAAGGATTAGAGACAAATACTTTCCTCTCTGGTCAATCTCTCATCAACTTTTTCAAGTATCACTTGAAAAGGAAGGTGAGAGTAGAGAGGCAAGTGTTGTCTAGCAAATGTTTCGAAAAAAGATGGATACATGTAGCAAGAATGGCACGTATAAATGACGAAGCCACCTTGACCATGATTCTATAAAACGTTTTAAAATTTTGTAAACAGAGAAATTTTATTTAACAAACTGTGACGCTAAAGACCGAGGTTACCGTGGTCTTTTCGTAGGTTTTTCTTTCCACGGATAACCTCCCCATTTATTGGGAATTTTTTGTATTTTTCGTATTTTTTGTAAATACCCCAAACGTTTTGCGATGTTTTTTTTTTTTTTTTTTTTTTTCATCGTTGTCCCCACTTTTGTTTTTTTTTCTGCTTTGTTTTCGACCCCCTCGAAAAGAAAAACTCTACATTTGTATTTTGTCCCCTCTGTGTTGAGCCCTGTGTGGCTAATAAAGAAACCTATCTATCTATCTCTTCTCACGGACGTGCTGTCACATCGGCTGCGAAGGTAAACGTTTATTTGACCATTTACTGTCCACATTTTGTTGGAATTTTTAAATAATTTTGTTGCGAAGCACCTAGGCTTCATTTGTGTGTATTTTCAAGGGCAGGAATTGGCCCCCAGGGGCAGTTTCGGCCCTAGCAAAATACAAAAATTTCCTTCTTGACATTTGAAAAATGTCGAGAAACATAATTTTGGAACGCTTGTCTTGTTCTTTTGACAAGCATTTCCCGAGGCTTCAGATGCCAGAAGAGAAAAAAGAACAGAATAGCGCGTGCTCATGCAGTGGCAGGAACGCAGTTGCTGTAAACGTCACAAAGACTGTGAGTACAGCTACTAACAGCCCTCTCACCACCACCACCACCACCACCACCACCAACACCAACAACAAAAACAAAACTGTAACCAAGGTTACAAAACCATGCGTGAAAACCGTCACAAATGTCTCTGACGTAAGCACCACTGCTGCTGACGCCATCATCACCACCACCAACGACAACAACAACAACAACAACAACAGCAACAACAACAACAACAACAACAACAGCAACAACAAGGAAGTAAAGTTATCGGCCGTCAGCAATGACACCATCACCTGTTCAACAAACTCTGCTGCCACTACCACCACCTTTGAACCAGGCAGTACATACACCAACATAAACAAAAATATCCAGAAGAACATGTCCGCCAGCATAACAAAAACAAATTTCGCAAATGCTCTAAAGGAAAAAAGAACAACAGTGACATTCACACAAAAACAAATAAAAGACACAAAATCCCTTCTTACGAAAGAAGGAGATGATGTCAGAATAAACATCCCAAAAGATATTATAGAAATGAAAAACAAAAAGTGCATCATTTATAAACTGGTAAACACAAAAACCAGACGTGTAGAAAATGTTAGCACAGATAAAATTGAAGTTTGTCTTAGAAAAATTTGGCCTTATCAGAATCATGTCACTTGGGGAAGGAAATTTGGAACGGTGCAAGTAAGGTTTCTGGATGAAAATTTAGCTAAACAATTTTCGACACTCTCTCTCCGCACAGATGACTTGGTAATGATACCGAGTTATCTAGGACAGAGAGTGACCAAAGTTATGATAAAAAATGTGCCATCGGAGGTGGACACCCAATGGCTGATATCGGCCGTGTGCCTGGAAATGGAGGAGGCAAATATTTTGGAGATTACGGTCGGAGAGGAAAAGAACTGGGGAGGGAAAAATCTGGAAATCCTTCTCCACATCACGGAGGAGGCTTCACAGAAAATTCCTCCAAACATTAGATTGGCAGAGGACCACAAGCTGTATGTGGTGGTAGAGGGCAGGCGACCTCGCTGTTACCTATGCAACAGCGAAGCACATCTGAAAAAGGACTGCCCTCTGGCCGCTAAACAAAAACAACAACAACAACAACAACAACAACAACAACAACAACAACAACAACAGAAGCAACTACCAAATACCCCCAACAGAAAAACCTTACTACCAACACCACCAGCAACGCAAAAAACAACAACAGAAATATCAGCAATAACCACAACAGAAAAGACAACAGAAACTGCAAAAACAGAAGAAAAAAAAGAAAATTCCAAGACTGCCTCTCCCTCCCCCATATCACATACACCACACATAAATAACAAGCAGCCAACATCAATAAAAACAGCAACACAAACATTCACAGAAACACACACAGACGCACAAAATTTGCCGTTACCTCTTTCTGACTCCTCAGATCTCCCATCATCCGATGAAGAGAGTGGGGAGGAGTGGAAAATAGCTACGAAAGGAAAGAGGAAGCGCAGTAAGAAGAAAACAAAACAAAATGCAAACACAAACAAAGCAGGGAGATTCACATCTCCCGAAAATACTACTAACACCAATAGTAATATAAAAAAAACAATGCTAACAGCAATAGACAGTACAAACACAGAGTTGATGAATTACATCAACTCTAAAACAAACATCACAAATAACGATATCAAAACCAACAACCACCCACGTACAACACCGCCAAAACACATTAAAATTATTCATGTAACACCAGCATTACACAACACAATAAAATCCCTCTACCCCAACTCGGTAGGGGGATTCCAGAAATATTTGTGCAAGAAATTGTACAATAGCCTCCTTGGTGAAAAATCCAAGGAGGAAACAAAACTTTCTAACGGCAAGTAACACTCTGTTCTTTTGTTTTGTGCTTTAAAGCACACGTATAAATAGAATCATGGTGAAGATTGGTTGTGTGAATGTGCGTGGCTTAGGGTCCCCTTGGAAACAAGGGTACGTCTTAAATGACATCAAGTCACACAATTTGGATATCATAGCCATTAGTGAGACCAGACTCCATGAACCGCGGGCCCTAAAGTCCATGTTTGGCGGACAGTTTAACATTTATTTTTCTCCCTGTCTGCCGAGGATGGGCGGTAGTGGCACGGCGGTTCTTTTTCGCAAGAGTCTGGATCTCCAAGTAAAGACGATATTTACGGACCCGGAGGGTAGACTGGTTGTCCTAGATGTGGACGGCAGCGATGGAGGCGCTTTTCGGTTGCTGGCAGTTTATGTGCCTCCTTTAACAGGTCGGTCGGACTTCTTTCGACGTCTAGAAGTATTCCTGGGAACGTCTCGTCCCTTACTTTTAGTGGGGGATTGGAATGCTACCTTGGACACGCATCTAGACTACGTGGGGAGTGACAAAACTAGAAGGGGATGCAAAAGCCTCATAGACCTGCTCAGACGCTTCCAGTTGTCTGACAGGTACCGACTCGACCACCCAAATGTGCCAACGTGGACTTGGAGCAACCGCATTGGGTCGTCGAGATCGTATCTAGATAGGATAGTGTGTAGGACAAGAGATAGAGATAGTTTAGGATGTCCACAGTTCCACATAGTCAGCTACACGGATCACAAACTTGTGACGTGTACGCTAGACTTAGATAAGGCACATAGGCAGGGTCCCGGTTACTGGAAACTAAACGCGTCTTTCCCGTCGAGACAGGTTTTCAGAGACCGGATTAGCACGTTAGTAAAGAGGGCTTTGACGGGAGCCATCGTCAACAACAAATGGTGGTTTGCCCTCAAGAGAGCAGTAAGGGCGGAAGCAATAAGGTATAGCAGGGCACTAGCTGTAGAGAGGAACAGAGAAGAGGGGGAGCTGGTGATAATGTTAGAAGAGGCATTGCGAAGTGGCATCACATCCGACGTTTTAGCGGCGAGGTTGGCCCTCGACCAACACTTCAATGCTAAACACGAAGGGTGTGCTGTCAGGGTAAGGATGCGTGCTCTGAGGAATGAAGGTGTTGGAGCCGCACGAGAGGCCCGGGTGGCGGAGGCGCAGCGGGGTAACAGAGCCACCATCCGGTCTCTGGTAGACGAACAGGGGCGCGAATTGCTCGAGCCGAGCAAGATGTGCGAGGCGTTTCAGCGGCATTTTGCCCGACTGTTCGGGAGGAGTGGCGAGCGAGAAGGCAGGGTGGACTTTAGTGCCTACCTGCACAGCTTGCCACGACTCTCGGCAAGAGAGGCGGAGTGCTGCGAAGGGGTCATCACGGCGGAGGAGGTGAGGGACGCGATGGCGGGTTGCTCGACGGGCAAATCTCCGGGTTTGGATGGTCTGCCCTACGAGCTTTACAACTGTATGCCAGACTTGTTTGGAGAAGTCTTGGCGGTCGTGTACTGCAACTGGCAGCAAAACGGGAGCATTCCCGGTTTTGTGAGCCGAGGAGCGGTAACGCTGCTGAAGAAAGATCCAAACAAGGGGGACGCCATAGATAACTTTAGGCCCATCACTCTGCTCAATGCAGACATGAAAATTTTGGCCAAGGTGTTAGCCAAGCGGTTGGCGCTTGTCATCGAGAAACTGGTCGGCACGGAGCAGACGTGCGCCGTGCTGGGCCGGAGCATCCATGACAACCTCCATCTGATGCGCTACATCATAGAGAGGGTAGTTAAGGAACCTGGCATGGGTGGGGCCCTGATCAATTTGGATCAATCCAAAGCTTTCGATAGGGTAGACCATCGATACTTGGAGGCCGTCCTCGAAGCGACCGGCTTCGGTCCCGTTTTCCGCGGCTGGATGGCTGCCTTGTACACAGGCATCCGTTCGGTTGTTCGCGTCAATGGACGTCTATCGGGACCCTTCGACATTGCACGTTCGGTTCGTCAGGGATTCCCCCTGTCGCCGCTCCTGTACGTATTGACTCTCGAGCCACTACTGCGGAAGCTGGCGACGCTGAGGGGCATCCCGCGAGAACTGGGGTGCGGGACGAGCGTGTCGGCATACGCGGACGACGTCACCGTCATAGCGTCTATCCACGAGCACATCGAGCTTGTCGGCGAGACGCTGAAAGACTACGAAGCGGTGACGGGAGCGAAAATCAACCGGGATAAGTCGGTGGGTTTGCTGCTCGGCACCTGGAGAAGCAAGCCCATACCGTCCGGCAGCGCCTCAGTAGTGGGACGCTGGACGGACGGTCCGGTCAAGTTGCTCGGAGTCTGGTTCGGTCCGGACCTGCAAACGGAGAAGAACTGGGACGAGATAACGAGTAGGGTGGCCACTCTCTGCCGGCAATGGTCCGAGAGGAAGCTGTCCCTAAAAGGTCGGGCGGAGGTGGCGAACGCGTACATCGCGTCCGTCATCGAATACCGCCTGACCGTTGTGCCTTGTCCCGATCGCGCCATCACCGAAATGGAGCGCATCCTCTTCCGCTTTTTGTGGAAAGGAAGCGTTCCGATGGTGAGGCGATCCGTTTGTTGCCAACACCCGCTGAAAGGAGGGCTGGGCATGCCGTGGTTGATGATGCGCAGACATGCGCTGAGACTGCGACATCTCCGGCTCTACGTAGACGACGGTGAGCAGGTGTGGTCGCCGTTTGTGCGACGCGCTTTCCCGCAGCTCGTCTCCATGACCGAGCTGCAGTCGTGGATCAAAAAGAGGCCGAGGAATGGCGAATGGCACCGTGAGTGTCGCGTTGCTCTGCAACAACTTTGCCGTCCCGGGTCGACCTTGAGCGGCTGCATCACAACGAAGTCATTCTATAGGGGATTAGTGGAGGGCAGGTACGACGACGATCTCGGGGCGAACCTGGGCGTCGACGAGGAATACCTGACCCGCCTGTTCAGGACGACTTTCGGGCCGGGACCTATGGACAACTTCCAGAGATCCCTGGCCTGGCAGTGTTACCGAGAGGCGCTACCCGTTCGGGATAAGCTCTATAGACACGGCTCGCGAAATGTGGGGCCGACCTGCCCGAGATGCGGTCAGAGCGATGAAACCGTTCTGCACGCACTCGTGCAGTGTCCAACCATTTCGGAGCTGTGGGCTTATGTCGAACGACTGCTGTCGCGTGTGGGACGGGTCGGTTTATCAACCGAGTCTATCGTCAATATCGTCACGCCTCCTTCCTTTAAACGGGAAGGAAGAGCTGTATTTATCGTACTTGTGGCTATGGCCAAAGAATGCATCTGGTGGACGCGTCTGAAAGGATTAGAGACAAATACTTTCCTCTCTGGTCAATCTCTCATCAACTTTTTCAAGTATCACTTGAAAAGGAAGGTGAGAATAGAGAGGCAAGTGTTGTCTAGCAAATGTTTCGAAAAAAGATGGATACATGTAGCAAGAATGGCACGTATAAATGACGAAGCCACCTTGACCATGATTCTATAAAACGTTTTAAAATTTTGTAAACAGAGAAATTTTATTTAACAAACTGTGACGCTAAAGACCGAGGTTACCGTGGTCTTTTCGTAGGTTTTTCTTTCCACGGATAACCTCCCCATTTATTGGGAATTTTTTGTATTATTTCGTATTTTTTGTAAATACCCCAAACGTTTTGCGATGTTTTTTTTTTTTTTTTTTTTCATCGTTGTCCCCACTTTTGTTTTTTTTTCTGCTTTGTTTTCGACCCCCTCGAAAAGAAAAACTCTACATTTGTATTTTGTCCCCTCTGTGTTGAGCCCTGTGTGGCTAATAAAGAAACCTATCTATCTATCTATCTATCTATCTATCTATCTCCTGTTACTTGTTTCAGTCATACGACTGCGGCCCTGCTGTGAAGGATTTTAGTCGTCAAATCGAACCCAGGACTTATTTCGTAAGCCTAGTACTTATTCTATCTTTCTTTTTGACCGTACTGCTAGAAACGGGGATTTAAACACACCAACCCCTGTTATCAAAACAATATCTGTGTATCGCAATTTCCAAGTTATTTCCCGATACACAGATATTGTTTTGAGCTGAGTGGAGGTGCTAGATTCCCTTGTTCAAAAATATAAGGACACAGATCGTGTCGTATAGCCAGCTGGAGACGATGTCTCCTGGGGCTAAATTACAGCAACATTCGTCCTAAACCAGGACTGCCACGTTATGTTGGCAAAAATCTTTGCACTGAGAATAGTTAGAATATTTTTTTAGTTAAAGCTTTAACCGGTTTCACAGTTTACACTGATTTTCAAAAAGTTCATATAGAAAGACGTGGCCTATGTCACAGCTGTCTTGCTTCTGACTAGTGTTTGAAGCTTACCTTATATATATATATATTGAAATTTACAGAAAACACGCAAGTGTATTAGTTTGACGCTCGGGAAGGTGAGAAAGTCTTTTACGTTTCGAGCCTACGCTCTTCAACAGAAAGGAACATGAGGAAATAAATAGAGAGAATAAAAAAAATTGTGGTTTAGCAGTTAATCACGGCGTCTGGTAGTAAAAAAGTAGTTGGACAGAAGAGCTAGGAAGAAGGGAAGATGATAAAGTACTGATGGTCCCAAAACGAAGGTGTGCGTCCGTGTGTGTATGTGAGAGTGTGTAAGTGTGTGCATGTGGACAGGGGCTACTGACTTTCACGAGTGGATGTGTGCATATGTGTGTGCGTCTGTAACGTGTGGATGTGTGAATGATGGTGTGTGGGTGTGCAGATGATGGTTGTGGTGTGGGTGCTGGGAAGTGCTAGTGTGTGTGGAGCGATGTGGAGTGGTGTAATGTGGTGTGGTGTAATGTGGTGTGGTGGTGTGTGGTGTGGTGTGGCGGTGTGGTGATGTGAGGGTGGAGTGTTTGTTTTGCGAGGGGATATGGGCAGAGATGCAAGGGGTATGTGGGAGTGGGATGTGTGGGGTGGGGTGTGTGGATAGAAAGGGTATCAATAAAGAGAGAGGAAGTAGCTATTAGGGCAAGCGAGGAGAGGAGAGGTAGGTAGGATTGAAGAGAGGAAGTAGCTGTCAGATGAAGAGAGGAGAAGGGGGGAGTCAGATGAAGAGGGGAGGGGAGTTGAGTCCGTATGGCGCAAATGAGTGAAGAGAGAAGATTAAATCCTGTTCTCGGCCAAAGCGGGAGTCCGGATGGCCCTGTGCACAGACAATCCGAACACAGACAGGTGTTGTAATGAATGACCGGTAGAGCAGAAATGGCATTAGACCAGAGTTCACTTCTTTTCGTCCTTCATTGCCTCCTTTAATATCTACCATTATTTGGTTCTTTTGTCATGATCTGTATCGATGCAATTACTATTATCATTATCATCTCTCTGACATCTTTTTCGGGAACTGACCTTGAATACTAGTTCATGGAACATAACTCTTCCTTTTTTCTTTCCGATTTCTTTCAGTTCAACTCTCCTGCAATTTTTTCCCCACTAAAACATTTTCACCTTTTTGATACTTTGAAGTTAAACTAGAGTCTATGTACCTCTATCGCTAAAGAAGCAATGCGCTTCCGGTCAGCATGTCTAAAAAGACGTCCATATTGTCTTGTTGCAATACTCATTACAAAGCTAATACTAACAATGTCACCAATTATATACCATAACCAATAGTATATTGTCTGATGATATAATAATATACCACTCTATTACTTGTGCTGAGTGTCCATCTATTTCTGACTTACGGACAACTAAATAATAATGTATGTATGTATGTATGTATGTGCGTATGTATGTATGTATGTATGTATGTATGTATGATTTCTGAAGAACAGTGTCGTTTCATACCTGAGTGAGGAACAATGGAGATGATATTTTCTGCGAGGCAGGTTCCAGAGAAATGTTTAGAGGAACAAATGCCACTATACAGGCTCTTCATAGTTTTCACTAAGGCACTTAACACGGTAAACAAGGAGGCACTGTGAATTGTTTTGTGTAAACTTGGTTGTCCAACAAATTTTGTGAGCATCTTTAAGGAATTACACAGAAATATAAAAGCTGAGGTAGTCTTCAATGGTGAGCTATCTCATGAATTTTTAGTGGACAACACTGTCGAACAGAGAGATATTCCTGCCCTGCACGAGGGGAAGCGGAATCAGATTTTGGACATCTGGTCGCATTTTTAATTTGACCCGGTTTAACTGCAAAGTAAAGACTTTCAAAACACTTATAAGAAAATTACTTCACGCTGATGATGCTGATTTGTTGGCACACTCAGAGGGGGATATGCAACATATAATGGACAGATTTTCCCCTGCATGTGTATATTTCGGACTCACAATTAGTCTTGGGAAAACCAAAGTAATGTTTACTGCTGCGCCAGGACAAACATATTCTGAACTAAACATTTTTGTGAATGGAACAATATTAGAAGTCATTGACACCTTTGTTTACCTTGGAAGCACACTGTCAAGAGATGGTGTTCCTGATACAAAGATATACTATCGAATGGGGAAGGGAAGTGTTGCATTTGGAAAACTCGAAAAGCGAGTATGGGCAGATAGAAGTATTTCCCTGCAGACAAAGATCAGTGTCTATAAAACCTGTGTATTGACTGCACTTCTTTATTCGAGTGAGACGTGGACCACTTACAGGTGTCATATGAAAATGCCAGAGAGATTTCATCAAAAGTGCCTCAGACGTATCTTGGGAGTCAAGTGGGAATGCTTTATACCAGATACAGAAGTTCTGCACATGGTACGTTGTAGTTCAATTTAACATGTTATCTTGTCTCAAATGAGTTGGGCCGGACATGTTATTAGAATGAAAGATGAGCGATTGCCAAAGCGTCCTTTTTTATGGTGAGCTCAACTCTGGTAAGTGACCACAGCATAAGCTGCATAAGCCGCGGAAAAGGTATAAAGACTGTGATGGAAAACCTGAAGAAACTAGATATGAACAAAAGTGATTGGGAAACTGATGTTCTGGATCGGAACAAGTGGAAAGGTGCTGTTAAGACTGGTTGTAACGCTTGGGAGGAAAAGATGATTCAACACTCTGAGTTTAAAGGGCCTGTCGCAAAGGAACAATTGCAACTGAAATCAACAGTGAATATTGGATATGTATTATGTGTAATCGTGTTCTGTTTTCAAAAGTAGGATACGTGAATCATGTAAAGTCATATGAAAATCGAAACACCCAGGTAGGTAATAAACTTGCACCCCAACCACCTCTCATGACTTGTGTCATATGTCCCAAAAATTGTAAGAAAATATCTGGACTTAAAAGACGTATGCTAGTTCACAAAAACATTCCTTCAGAATCAGATTCCAAAGGGCAAAGATATAGAAGAAACGTGAATAATATCTCTCACTTGTGTTTCAAACCCTGTCAAGCGGCTGGTCTTAAAAGTCAACTATGGGCTCATCAACGGTGGGATTGTGCTGTGTGATGCGGGTGTGGTGTGAGTGTTGATGAGTCGGTTATGTTCTGTCATAATGAAGCAATCGTCATACATACATAATATATATATATATATAAAACGTAGGCACTGTAAATTTTAAAGGTAATACTTGATAAGTGTAAGCACCTGTATATGACGGATAGTGGCAGAGGTGAAAGAATATATTAAACGTAAATTGAAAACAGAATTTACGCTTAATATATATATATATATAAAAGATAGATAGAAATAGAGAGAGAGAGAGAAAAGAGAAGGAGAGTAAAGGGAGAGAGAGAGGGAGAGAAGGAAAAGGGAGAGAGTAAGAGAGTAAGAATGATATTTATTCTCTGTAGTTTTATTCTGATTTTTTCATGGCGATCTTGGAGACTATATTTAATGGGCTTGAGATTCCTTCTCATTTTAGCAGAGTTCTCTTTAAATCCAAAAGGCCCACCCCAGGATCCAGAAACAATACAAAAATAACTGACAACTTTGTATTTGCTGGTGACTTTATTGAATAGTAGCTGCGTGGCGCATTGCCAATAGTTTTTCGTGATAGCTTGATTTCCTCTGTCAAAGACCTGTCGATGCTTACAAAGTTAAAGCAAAGTCTAATTTCTACAAAGAATTGGCATATTTAATGTCATTGTATGGTATTGTAACATGGTTACTATGTAGAAAACTAATACGTGTTCAGGACAACTTAGATATGCTCTATCTGTGCATTATAAAATATAAGATTAGGAGCAGCAATATTCTTGACCGTTGTCAACTGAGTAGAATTGGAAGTACACCACAGGTAAGTGACAACAACGAACTTACTGCACATAATATAAGAGCAATTATAATTGCCACTAATATTGTAACCTTCAATTTTAAAGCGGCGCGCAGGCACAATCGTTGGCACCACGGGCAAAATTCTTTGCGGCATTTCGTCCGTATTTATGTTCTGAGTTCAAATTCCGCCGAAGTTGACTTTGCTTTTCATCCTTTCGAGGTCGATAAAATAAGTACCAGTTGAGTACTGGGGTCGATGTAATTAACTTACTCTCTCCCACGAAATTACTGTCCTTGTGACAAAATTTGGAAGTAATATTGTATGTAACCTTTAGTCAGAGAAGGTGGAACCGAACATAATTTTTGGTTACACTTACATTGAGAGATTTGTTAATGATCGGAACTCACATTGGAGTGGCCAACTTTTTAAGATCTTGTTTTCGTCAATTCATTGGAATATGGCGGTTCGAGTATATATTTCAGTCGGTAGGTCTATAAAATGCGGAAAAGTTGTATTTGTAGTCAGTGTGGAAGTATACCTGACTGAGTCGGTAGATGAGATGGATAGACTAAACTTATTAAACTGGCAAGCAGTATATGAGCTCGAAGACAATCGTACGTACCTGAACTCAGATGCATTTTAAGATACCTACAGCAACACACGCACTCACACAAGACAAAATCAGAGCTGATAGGTGTGTCTACAAACACGTACGCCATGTATATAGACATGAATAAAACGTCACAGAGTGATTGACAAACAGAAGAGAAACAAGTGAGAAATACAACAAAGACTGTCAATTAGGGAAATAGAAAACGACTGAATAATTAGTGTTGTGCAAGTAGTTGAGGTGTTGGTGGTGGTGATGGTGGTGGTAGATGTTAAAGTGATTGTGGTTGTTGTTGTTGTACTAGCAGTGGTTCTATCTCAGTAATATGTTTCCAATTTATTTGTAATTGGAACTGAAATTCACATCTCCTCCTCCTCTGCCCTCCCCCTCCTCCTGCTCCACCACCACCACCACCACCACCACCAACAACAACAACAACAACAACAACAACAGTTCTCACCAACCCATCACTACCATCTGCACCTCATCCCTTCCTCCTCCTCCTCCTCCTCCCCCCTCCCCTCCCCCCTCCTCCAATTCATCTCTCCCTCTCTCCCCTCTCTAACTGCATCAGTCTCTCATATCTCAATCACGATTTCACGTGACACTGAACATGGCATTTCTAATTTCAATCAAAGCATGCTTTGTATTGTTTGTATTGCTGTTATTATTTTTGTTATTGTAATTCATTTTCTTACTGTTATCAATGTTGTTGTTTTTATGATATTGATATTGTTCTTGATTTCATTATCACTGATGTTGCTGCGGCTACTGCTGCTTCTGTTATTTTTGTTGCTGTATGGTTATGTTTTTTGTTGGTGAGTGAACGTCTCAGTTGGTGAGTTTTGGCGTAGTTTTCTTCATATATTCTTCAGTATTCTTCGTATATGAGCATCAGCGCAGATGCGCGAGACACACTTAGAGGTTTGGCGGTTACGTGCTTTAATTGATAGAAATGATGGCGAAGAAATTGTATCAGTCATCCGTTCAGCTATCTCAGGTGGACCAGGAGTGAAGCACATTTAATGCCAAACAACAACCAACAACAGACAAACACAAAGAAGAAAGAAGCCGGTGTCACGACATAAAACCAAACTGACCATATTACAGCACAGTACTTCATGGCCTAAAAGCAAATCTTTCCCTTTCAATGTTTGCTACAAGCTTGTAAGATCGTTCAGGTATAATTTATTGCATGTAATTTACCTTCTTCAGTCCTTACTCAACAATGTAGAGTTGTGAAGCAACCAACCGCTCTCAGTAGTTCAACACTTACATAAGACGCGATCTTCCTGATAAAGGACAATCTTCTTCGTGTAAATGTCTGATATATTGGTACTGTGAGCAGTGGCGGACCTATACTTTTGATGCCCTGAAGCTTGAATTTTTATAGGACCACCATCAAAACCAACGACAATAGGGTAATCAGCGACAATAGGCCAACCAGTAACAATAAGGTAACATCCAGTAAAGTCTGAAAGGTTCAAGGAGCGTGAAACGGTGTTTTTGAGTGAAGTCCTTTAAAATGAGGACTTGCAGCGAGTCCCTTTCTACCAGAATCGAACTCAAGGTAACCACTGTTATCCTCTGCAGTATGTTTGTTCCATGAGATATCACTACAAATTGAAAAATGAAATCTCACTAGTACTTTCAGATTTTGATTTATATTACTGTTCTGAGATTTTCACGTATAGAAGACACTGGCGTGAATAAAAGTTCCCTAAACTTTATAGTTTTCTATTTATAGGGGAATGAAAACAAGGTTTTATTTATATTCATAACGAAAACCAGGGTTAATATAAACTTTCGTTTTAAAAACTTATAGGGACTCATACTACATGAAGCCTATATTACAAAATACTCCATCTCCTGTGTTTTTCTTTCATGCAAAGTTGTGTTATATGGGAGCTTTGCAATGTCATTTTCTGGAGACAATATGGGTAATGAATTTAAGCGTTCTTCAGTTATGGTAGACTGAACTTTTTTCTTCATAAAAAAAAATTAGAGAGATTCCCTTCAGATTCATAGCTTATGATAGGCATGAGCTTAAGTGAAATAGTAATATTAGGGAACATTTCAACTTGGTATTGCTCATAAGTAAACTGTAAAGTTTCTGTGCATTGCATTTTGGATGGCATGTTTTCTTCTGTGTTACGAAATTTTCTAAGATGCAAATATTCTCTGAACTGATGACACTCATTTACTATTTTATTGTTAATATCATATTTGTAATATGATATTATAAGTTTAATACAATCCTCATCAATTACAGAATTGTGTACCAATTCTGAGAGGAACTTGAACTTTGCAATCTGCAAAGTTAATTCTCTTATGTAATTTGATTACTAAGAAGTTATAGAGCTGATTTAGAGATTCTATTTTAAATTTGTCATATCCATTCAAAGAAGCATTTGTTCCATTTGAAGATTTTATGGTAACAATGCATTTAGAAGCATCAGAATAACTTGAAGTGATATCTTTATACAAACTAAGCATTTAGTCCAGTCTGAATTTTCTTGGAGTTCTTTAAAAGCAAAGATGATGGCAGAAGGTAAACTTCAAATACATTGAAACCAAGAATTAGGAGTTTCTTACTTGTTTTACTGAAACACTCCAACACATCTTTCTAAATAACTGTTTAAATAGCATATTCTAACTTTACTAATTTCTAGTATCTTTGTATCTTGTTTACATTTAGGTTTCTCTCTTACAAAATATGTTTGAGAGTTTGAAAAATTTCTGTTTTTCCCTTTTTGATTGTCCTAATTTCTTCATAGTTACACAGTTACAATTGGGCTCTTCAGAGAAAAATCAATTTTGTCCAGCTTGGTTTGTATCTCCCGTCCAGGAAAGAAAGCACAGCTCCTGCAAAATATCAAAATATTTAATTTCTTCATGTAGAGCAGATACAGCCTTTTCCACCAGCAAAGTTGAGGTAAACAGACTATGTACATTATATATAGTCTGTTTACCTGTTAATGTTTTTAAAGAGTGCAATCACAGATATTTTAAAATTTGTATCTTGTTAAATATAGTCGTGAATGAATGCTTTTCTATTAATGAAAATGTTTAAAATCTCTTGTAGGGTTTTCCATTATAACAGTACTAAACCATAATTACCAGCTAGTCAACATATATCAGGTGATGCGCAGTCAACAATAACAGAGTATCATCGAAGTTGCTCCGTCACTCATTCTAAATAATAGCTAAGAAAACTAAGAACTCGCGCTAATTGTATTTCTCTGGAATTGCCTAAATAAATTTAGACACGCTAAATTTTTTAGACTATAAGAAGATCCGTTGCCAGGTTCTAGAGAGTGCACTTCAAAACTTTCTGAGAGTGGACTCCACAACTTTCTGAGTTGACACTTCAGAATAATTTTAAGGTGCAGTTTCAGAATAAAGTACATCATCATAATATTCCTAAACGTTTATTCATCTTTCTGTTGTTTAAAGAATCACTATTTTATTGTAATACTTAATAATTATTCTAAATCATTAACCATTGATTGACGAAAAATGTAAAAATAAAAGAAACGTTTTAAAATTCGAAATAGTAAAGCTATTCGAATTTGAATTAAATACAAAACTTTTCAACTGAAACAAAATAAAACATAAAATTCTTTACAAAAAAATAAAAGAAACTAAGATAAACAGAGTAAAAGAAAACAAAGACAATTCAGTGAATTTTCTCGTACACTTGATCTGCAAAAGGTGTTTGGCAATTTTGGAAAATATGGAGGATTTCTTACCTTTAATGTAAATTTTAAAGGGAAAAAAATGAGTTTTGAGAATGTCAACACACACACACACACACACACACACGCGCGCGCGCACGCACACACACACACACACACACACACACACACACATACACACACACAGAGGGAGAAAGAAAGAGATAAATATCATTTGTGTACTGCATTTTTTCAGCACTGCTTTTGGTTGGTGCTTTTGTTATTGTTGCTGCTGTACTTTTTATACAGTTTCAGGCATTTTTAGCGGTATATTAGGTTTCCTCGAGAATTTTGCTGCCCTTGGATTAAACATTCATTTCTTTTTCTATTTTCATTCTTTATTCTTCGCTTAAGAAGAAGAAAAATTTATTAGGAAAAATTACGACTTCACTGCTATATATTAGATGGAGATTTTTATAAACACTGTTAAATCTGATGATGTAGAGAAATTCATTCATTAAAATAAGGCTATTTCTGGGGCTCTTCCGAGATTAGGGTCCTTGAAGTTTAAGTTTCATGAGTCTTGCTGCAAAGCTTACATTGAGTACGAAGGAATATCAGTTTTGAGGTGGTATCTTCAAGAGAGTTGGGAGACTTTTGATATTTCTAATATCGTTGTAGGTATTACAGTTGTAATTGTTTTTATGTTACAGACGTAGCATGAGGTTTGCCTTACTGACTAACTCCAGAAGATAAGCCACGTTGGTCCCTGTACATAGTTAGTTGACCTGATGGAAATGCAACCAAATGTACCTTAAATCACCACCTATTATGTTAAATAAGATAAAGATTCGAGTACATGAGATAATGTAGGCATAGATAGTCCTAAAAGACAGGATGGTCACGATCTAAATGCTCAAATATCCAATAAAACAGTTTACTATGAAGAATGACACTTTCTGATAGCTTACATCTAGCTATAGTCACAAGGTGATGTTACAGCTCTGTTATCCGAAGAAGAGTGCACGATTTCTTGACATATCTCCTGATAGCATCTGTGAAATAGTATAACGATGCTATTCCTGCATAACCTGAGTTGTAGATTAATGCTTGATGGGACGAAGTGTGCAAAGATGATGTAGAGAGATATGGTTCAGGGAGTAATTGGCAGCGGCGTTGTATAATGTTCTTGTTTAGAGAAAGAGGGATGAAGCGTTTGTTGTTGTTGTTGGGTCTCAGGTCATCTTTGATTGAGTAAGTAAGACCTGTCATCAAAATGATTTCAGTTGTTGTCATTCTGTCTTTTTTTTTCAAACATGAATTGCCAATGTGTTATTTTAAAGACTTTGGGAGTGTAATTTGAGGTAAATTTAGCTGCTATTTCTAGTAAGTCGAGCGACTATAAAATGGAAGAACAAGATATGACTGTGATTTAAGATCAGTTGAGAAACACAAGCGAACATAGTAAATGTTGAAACACAGAAGGGGTCATGTTACAACGGACTGGATACCTTTACTTACAGAATGTATCTTTATCTTATAACTTTTACGTATTTTAGTCATTGGACTGCAGCCATGCTGGGGCACCACATTGAAGGGTTTAATCGATTAATCGGCCCCAGTACTTTTTTAAAGCCTTGTGCATATTCTATCGATGCTTTTTTTTTTATTCCGAGGTGAATCGATGATGTATAAACATGGAACTGAGTGCGTATGTGTTTTACTTTATGCTTTCGGTACGTATTGCAATTTTATGTTTATGCATTTAATTAGCGACCTTGTTGATGAGCTACGGATGATTAAATAGTCAGTTAATTATCTTATTAGTTGATTTATTTGGTCAGTAATCGGGAAACTTATAAGCATAAAGTTTACTATATTTTATTCACTGAAATGTTTTCCTCGTGTACAAAACAACGTGCTTTAAATGTAAGAATATTCTTTCGTGGTTTTAGGCTTCGACTGCTAATTTTAGCATGTAAGAAATCCACATAGCGGTTTTCTCTTCGTATATGTTTCATACACTATTAGATGTATATATATATATATATATATATATATATATATATATATATATATATATATATATATATATATATATATATATATATATATATGTAGGAGGTGGAGAAATTATGGAAACAGCTTAAAATTTCGCACAAATTAATTTTAATATGGGGTAGGACCACTTTTGGCAGTAATTAGAGCTTGAATTCTACGAGGTATGGACTCGTACAAACTTTGAATTGTTTCCAAAGTAATTTTTGTCCATTCTTCAGCTAAAATGGTCTCTAGTTCTTGTAGTGATGATGGTGGGGATATATCGACTCCTTACTTGTCTTTCTAAAATGCACCATAAATGTTCAATAATATTGAGATCTGGGGACTGTAGTGACCAGATAAGATGTTTAATTTCACTAGAATGTTCCTCGTGCCATTCAGTAACAACTTTAGCTGTGTGAATTGGTACATTATCATCCTGAAAGATTGCGTTTCCCTCCGGAAACTGTTCTGCAACTTTAGGATAAATTTGATCAGATAAAATGCTTAAATAGTCTTGACTATTAATTCTGCCATGAAGGGAAACCATTGGGACAGTGAATTTCCAAGATACAGCTCCCCAGATCATCACAGATCCTCCTCCACGTTTAACAGTTGGAAAAAGGTAGTCTGGGTCAAATGCTTCTTTTGGCTGTCTCCACACGTATACTCGGCCGGTGGTCAGAAATACGGTACAGGATGACTCGTCCGAGAAAATAACATTCTTCCACTGCTCTAGGGACCAATTCTGGTTTTGTACAATTCTAGATTTTGTACAATCCTGTAGGTTCTGTAATTTTGTGATCCTTTCTAACAATTCACGTATGAGTCCGACGGTCCCTATCTGAAAGTTTTGGTTTTCTTCCGGCGTTTTGTTTGGACAAGGAGGTCTTTTTCCCTCTTTCTCAAAGACTGTCATTACTTTCGAGACAGTACTTCTTGATACACCAAACATTTCGGCTGTTTTCGTTACACTAGCGCCTGCCATACGGGCACCAACAATTCAACCTCATTGAAAGTGCGATAGATCTGTCATTTTAATAAATTTTAATTACTGTTTTCTGATGATATCTGAAAAGAAAGAGCAATTTTAGCAAAACATATTAAGCAACACTAATAATAAATCAAAAACATCAAAATAAACAAGCTTTTGACAATTTTATAGATATTTCAAAATTATGATGCTATGATGCTAGGTGTTTCCATTATTTTGTCCAAGCCTTGTATATACATATATACATATACATATACATACACACACACACACACACACACACACACACACACACACACACACACACACACACACACACACACATATACATATATATATATATATATATATATATGCATATATATGTATGTATGTATGTATGTATGTATGTATGTATGTATGTATGTATGCATGCATGTATATATATATAGTGGCTGCAAACCAGTATTCGAGTATTGCCATCGTCTGGTCGAAAGTCCCACACATGCGAAGGCTACGACCAGCCATTTTTGTGATAGCTGTTACTTTTTTTTAAAACGATGCCTGTGCATGATGATTTTTTATAGTGGAGAAAGGATTTGCATAAATCCAATCCCACTCTCTGAACATGGACAACATTTGCGCAGTGACGTGTAAATACCTGGCTTGGCGTCCAGGCGCGCGGTCAGCCGACTGTGACAGGAAGGCGTCTTTGTTGTCACAACATCTCTCTAGGAGAGGATAACTCAGAGTGAAAGCCTGCAACACTGACAATATTTAATGATGTAGACTAGTTTTTCTTTTCGAGTTTATATACATATGGATCAAAACAGTTTGATTCAAACTCTGTGCGACTTAAAGTTTCAAAGCCCCTGACGAGGCTTATCATCGAATCAGAGAAATTCAAATACATACTTTAGTGTATAAAGACACACACAAACACACACACACACACATACACACACACACACACACACACACACACACACACACACACACACAGTCATACATATGTATGTATGTATGTATGTATGTATGTATGTATGTATGTATGTATGTATGTATCTATCTATCTATCTATCTGTCTGTCTGTCTGTCTGTCTGTCTGTCTGTCTGTCTGTCTATCTATCCATCTATCTATCTCGTTAGGATGTCCGGCAAAATGATTAGCGGCATTTCGTCCGTCTTCACGTTCCTAGTTCAAATTCCATCGAGGTCGACTTTGCCTTTCATCCTTTCGAAGGTCGATAAAATAAGTACCAGTTGAATACTGGAGTCGATGTAATCGATTAGGCCCCTGCCCCGAACTTGCTGGACTTATGCCAAAATTTGAAATCAATATTACCAGCTACAGTACAAATTACGTGGGCACCTACTTTCCTGTAGTGTAAGGTTCCCATATGTCTGCAGAGCAGAGGCGGGGTAGGTGGTGGGTGTCATGGTTCTGAAGTATTTGGACGCTCATGCAAATGTGCGGTGTAAAGCACATATTTTCTCCAGTGCTTGTGATTGTAAGTATTTGTTTGCATTTGTGTGTGAGTATGTGTGTGTGTGTGAGTGCCTTGGTTCGTTCACTTGTTTGTATTTGTTCGTGTGTGTGTGCATATGCGTGGGTGTATACGAATGTATGGTGTGTAGGCGCGCATACATTCTCTGTACTGAATTGCTGAATACTTTGCCTCAGGTTGTATGTAGATAATTGTCGACAGAGATAAAGAAAACCGAGAGAAAGGGACTTACTGTGAGAGTGGGGATGGGTTAGGGTTAAATAATATATAAAGAAACATAAGGATATATATCGATGTATATATAAATATACATCGATATATATATATATATGTTTCTATGTATGTATGTATGTGTATATACATATGCATATACATGCATATATACATACTTACA